>NC_081767.1:32924174-33134174 GCF_963082965.1 Carassius carassius
AATTATAATGTTCACTAACTTCACACAATTGCTCCTTAGTCAACGTATCTAAAACCTGATCTGATGGAGCAGCGAAAAATTTCTCCAAAGTATCCATTTATTTCCTCTGCCGTTTTGCTTAACCCTTAAACCAAATTTTTTTTAAATGAGCACATTTATCAATACAAGTACGGCCACCACACTGCAGCTACAAGACAAAAAAAAAAACTGAGCTACCTTGCACACATCGATCCACTTCATGCATACCCCAAGAACAGAGATTTTTAATACACGATATCAGTGGTACAGGCATCCACGACTATTCTGCCCTCGTAAAAGAGTTCCCCTTCTTCAACTAGACAGATAGATGACTCCTTCCACAAGACAGTTGAACTGAAGCATGGATTTATTGACACCACCACTTCAAATGCAAGTGGAACAGAGTAAAACTGAAATACAGAAAAAAGGAAAAAGTAGTTTTCCAAAGACTGTACATTAATAATTGTAACAGTTCGCTTAAGGTATAACTGAACATAATATATAACGTTACAATAATAATCTAGATGCATGTAACATCGTACTGAAAAGTCTCTATTAATATCAGTCTCATCCTTAAATTACTGGCACTAATTCCAACAAAAGATGAAAAAACAAGCTTCTAATAAACACATTAATACTTACAGACAAAGCTTCTATAAATGTTTGCAAGGATGATGAAGAGATTGAGCTGCTTTAACCGTGTGATTATCAGAATCAACTGAGTAAAACAAGATGACTGCAATTAAGGTCAGAGGTTACTCTCTCTGACAACATCAATAAACATAAATGGACTAGCACCATCTAGTGGCTCTAAAAATAAACTACACTAAGAACAGTACACTCCCCGTCTGGTATCTGTAAGATGCCATCATTAAACATAATTAAGCTTGTCTATTCAGTCTCAGGAGACAACAGTAAGACAACATCTGATATAGGTCGCAGAAACACCTTAGATGATCCCTCTTTGACCACCTTGACCTCAACTTTTCTCACTCGCCCATCTCTCCCAGGAAATGTCTTCAATACCATTCCCATGGGCCAGTCATTCCTTTTGGCTTGACTGTTTTTCAATAGCACAACGTCTCCCACTTGAAGATTGCCGCTCTCATTCTGCCATTTTCTTCGGCCTTGTAAGGTTGCAAGATATTCCTTTCTCCAGCGATGCCAGAATGTAGTGGCCAAGCCTTGGACTTGCCTCCACTGACGACTGAAGAGGTCCTTTTCTCCAAATTCACCTGATGGAGAAGGTACTACAGAAGTCTTTTGAGTGAGTAGAGTTGCTGGGGACAGAATAAATGGAGCGTCTGGATCTGTGGATACAGGTACCAGGGGACGAGCATTTACTATGGCTGTGACTTCAGCCATGAAGGTTGTCAAAACCTCATGGGACAACTTTGATGGTCCAAAACCTTGTAGCATGGATTCAAGGATCCGCCTTGAGACTCCGATCATACGTTCCCAACTTCCACCCATGTGAGATGAGTGGGGAGGGTTGAACACCCAAGTACATCCAATGTCACTCAGATACTCTTGTACCCTTCTGTCTTCTGTGACTGACTCCATCTTCAACTCCTTGCATGCTCCAACAAAGTTGGTGCCACAGTCCGACCGCAACTGCTTTGCTGGACCTCGAACAGCGAAGAATCTGCGGAGAGCATTTATAAAGCTGGAGCTATCCATCGACTCTATGACTTCGATATGTATGGCCCTAGTGCTCATACATGTAAACAGCACTGCCCAGCGTTTGGAGTTCGCTTGTCCTCCTCTAGTTCGACGTGAGGTGACCATCCAAGGCCCGAAAACATCCAACCCTACAAAGGAGAATGGAGGGTCCATACTGAGCCGTTCAGGAGGTAGGTCAGACATCTTCTGAATCAAAATCTTTCCCCGCAGTCTGCGACACTGAACACATTGAAAGATCATACTACTGATGCGTCTCTTACCACCTATGATCCAGAAACCAGCCTCTCTCACTGCACCCTCAGTGAAGACGCGTCCCTGATGTTCGACCTGTTTATGATAATGTTGAATGAGTAGTGATGTGATGTGACAACGACCAGGGAGAATTAGAGGACACACTTCATCTCTCCTAAGGTTTGCTTCTGAAAGGCGTCCGCCAACCCTGAGTACGCCAAAACTGTCAATGTAGGGGGATAGTTTAAAGAGAGGGCTTTGATTGGAAATCGCTGTGCCTGTTTGAAGGCATTTCAATTCCTCAGAGAAGGCTTCTGTTTGCACGCTGTGGATGATAACAGACTTGGCCTTTTCTAGATCTTGAACTGAGCAGGGTTTGTCACATATATGCCAGCCCCTGCAAGTACTCTTGTTACTATCCTGCTTGAAGGAGTGAGTTATGTGCACAAGTCTTGCTATTGCATGAGTCAGTGATCGCCAGCTTGAGAATCTTTCGAACCGTTTGGGGTTTAACTCCTTTCTTGAAGTATGTGTAGCGCAAGAAGTGACTTGAGGACGTACTTCAATGTCTACTTCTGGGTCGATCATACTGAAGAGACCCATGTGAGTTTCAGGCTGTGTTGATTTAGTCAAGAATGTTGGACCAGTCAGCCACATGCTACGGGGAAGGTCAGCTGCCTTAACTGATCTTGTGGCATGGTCAGCAGGGTTTTGATCGGTAGGTACGTATTTCCACTGTTCAGGGCGTGTAGATTTCCGTATCCTTTGCACTCTATTGTTGACATACACATAGAATTTCCTGGATTCATTACAAATGTAGCCTAAGACGACCTTACTGTCAGAATAGAATGTTACAGATGTCAATCTCATCTTCAATGATTTCAGCTATTTCCACAGCTAGAACAGCTGCACACAGCTCAAGTCTGGGGACAGAGATCTCAAGTAGGGGAGCTAGTTTAGCCTTACCAAAGATGAAGCCAACTTCTACGTTTCCGCTCATATCGGTAACCCTGATGTAAGCAACAGCTGCAATAGCATTTGTGGATGCATCACAGAAGACGCACATCTCTTTGCCTTGTGTTTGACTGAGAGAGATAGTGGCATATGTGCGGGGAATTTTGACACACTCAAGCTCCTTTAATGAATCTCTCCAAACCTTCCATTCCTTATATTTCTCATCAGGCAGAGGTGCATCCCAGTCACAAGACCCTGTGGTAAGCGCTCTGAGCAGGAATCTTCCCTGAAGGACGACAGGTGCAGCAAACCCAAGTGGGTCAAACAAACTGTTAATCGTAGACAGAACCCCACGTCTGGTGTAAGGTTTCACCTGGTCTGCAACCTGGAAAATGAACATATCCTCAGACAAATTCCAGCTCACCCCCAAACTTCTGTGAACTGGAGGGAGGCCAGTGCTCAGATCCAGATTCTTAATCTCCTTTGCAAGGTCCTCTGCAGGAAATGCTTTCATGACCTCCACTTTGTTGGAGGCAATCTTGTGAAGATGAAGATTAGACAGAGCCAGCATTTCCTGGGTGGCTTTGAGCAGCTTGATGGCTTTCTCTTCTGTGGGGAGGGAAGTAAGTCCATCATCCACATAAAAGTTCCTTTCCACAAAGTGTCTTGCCTCTGGTCCATAGTCTTTTTCACCTGAGAGGGCAGCTCTCCTGAGCCCATATATGGCAACTGCTGGTGACGGGCTATTACCAAAAACATGAACTCGCATCTGGTACTCCAATACCTTGTTGTTTAAGTCATTGTTGTCATACCAAAGGAAGCGTAGAAAGTTCCGATGCTCTTTTGTGACCACAAAGGAATGGAACATTTGCTGGATATCAGCCATCACTGCCACACGTTCCTTCCTGAACCGCAGTAGAACTCCCAAAAGACTATTGTTTACATTAGGGCCAGTAAGGAGGACATCATTTAATGATACACCTTCATGTCGAGCACTAGAGTCGAACACTACTCTTATCTGGCCAGGCTTCTTTGGATGGTACACCCCGAACATTGGCAGATACCAGCACTCTTCATCATTCTGTAATCGTGGTGCCAACTCTGCATGCCCATTCTCAAGTATCTTTTGCATAAAATCAACAAAGTGCTCCTTTACCTCAGGGTGTTTTTCAAGCTTACGAGTCAGAAAAGTGAGCCGTTTGCTGGCCTGAATCTTGTTATTAGGGAGGTGTTGCCGTGGGCTACGGAACGGAAGTGGGGCAACCCAGCTATTTGACTCATCCTGATGGAACTCTCTTTCCATAATGTTCAGGAAGGCAAGGTCATCCATAGAGGGAGCTGGTTTGTCGTCATTCTTAGTGTTGCAGAAAACTGATTCGCCTATGGGACATTCATCATGTATGGGCAAGCTTCTCTGTTTAAGGTTCAGGGCAGAGGATATCTGAGGCTCATTATGACGGTTGAAATGGTCTTTCACATGCATACTGTTTGGACATGGACTCATGTAGCTGGGACGCCCATTTCCTAGTATATGAGTTTTGAAAACATCCACTGACGAAGGCTTGTGAGCTCCATTGAGGCATACATCTCCAACTATCACCCACCCAAGGGCCAACCTCTGAGCGAAGGGAGCATGTTGTGGTCCGTTGCATTGTTCCAGCACCTTGTGCGCCTGAATGAGGTCTCTTCCGAGAAGAAGCAGAATTTTGGCCTTGGGATCTAGACATGGAATTTTGGAGGCTACTGATCTTAGGTGGTTGTGGTATTGTGCTGCGTCTGGAGTAGGAATCTCTGCTCTGTTATTTGGGATGAGGTTGCATTCAATGAGGGATGGAAGAGCAAGGCATGTCTTTCCATCAAAGGACTCCACCATAAATCCTTCCGCTCTACGCCCTTCAGCCTCCGTGACACCGGCACACGTCCTGAGTGTGTAAGGTGATGCATTGTCTGCAACATTAAACATCTCAAAGAAGGCAGATCTCGCCAGGGATCGATTACTCTGATCATCTATGATTGCATAAACCCTTTGTTTGTTCTGAGGCTCACCTTCCAGGTACACATTTACCAGGCAGATCTTTGAGCAGGACTTTCCACTGTTGTGATCTCCACACACTTCTGTGCAGGTGGATGTAGCGATTGGGGAGGGAGGCAACTCTTCTTGCTCCCCGCCATAGCTTGTAGAGGGGCTGTTATCTTCCTTTTTTGACCAGGGGGCTGGGCCATAGTGAAGTGCAGCTATATGCTTGTCGCTATTGCATTCAGAGCACTGGATTAACACTGTACAGTCCTTTGCCTGGTGTGTAGTTGAGGAGCAGCATCTAAAGCATATGGAATTCTCTCGGAGGTAAGCTTTCCGTTCCTGCAAGGTCTTTTCCCTAAAACCTCTACACTTTCTGAGGGGATGTGGCTTTTTATGTATAGGACATTGTCTGTTGAGGTTGTCACTTGTCTTGTTAAATTCGTCCTTTTGTGTGGCATTGTCTATTTCTGTCTTGTGAACTGTAACAGGAGCTCTGATTGTCTTTGAGAAGAATCTCTCACCTTTAGATGGTGCAACAGTGTGCATACTCATGTTAAAGCTATAATCATTCCTCATGCGGGCCTCACAATGAATAAAATCGCAGAAGAATGAAAAAGGGGGAAAGCTGACACCATTCTCTTGTTTATAACGAGTTCCCTGCAACATCCATTTCTCTTGTAGGCTATATGGGAGTTTTTCTAATATGGAGCTGAGGCCACGTGCAGTATCCAGGAAGGTCAAGCCATGTAGATAACCTTCTGCTTTTGCTGCCTGCAGCTCAAGAAGTAGGTCCCCTAACTCTCTGAGACGTTGAGGGTCCTTGGTAGACAGCTTTGGGAAATGCTCAAGTTTGTTAAAGAGCGCTGCCTCCATGGCTTCGGCAGAGCCGTAACATTCCTCTAGCCGTTTCCAGACCATGCTGAGGCCAACGTCTGGATAATTGATGTGAACCGACCTGATGCGTCTTGCATGCTCAGTAGAATCAGGGCCAAGCCACTTTATGAGCAGGTCGAGTTCTTCACTAGGCTTAAGATCGAGCCCTTCAATAGCATTGCAAAAGCTAGACTTCCATGCCCAATAGTTCTCAGGCTTATCATTAAACCTTGAGAGTCCACCTGTCAAAAGATCACGGCGAGCCAGGAACTTTGCGAGTTCAAATACATTTGAGTGAGCAGTATGGGACTCATTGTGATTTGAGGGTGAGTGGCTTGTCAATTTAATGTTGTGTCTTGGAGCTGAAGCATCATGCAATGTGGATTTAAACTGTGATGTGATCTCGCCTGCATGCTTGACTGATTCAGCTTGAGTATGCATGGGGTGGCAGCTGAGGAGTGTCTCAGAGTGAGTGAGAACACGAGCAGAACGTTGTCTCTCCGGCAAGTCCTGAAAAGGACTATTCTGATTGAAGGAAACAGTCTGTGGCTGATCAACACAGAATGGAGCTAGCGGCTTGTGTACAGTATTAGGAACAGAGTTCTCTGGAAGCCTTGGTATCTGCATCTCTTTATTATATCTATGCTGATCTTCTACATATTTCTTAGTCCTTTCCAATGACTCATGTGAAGAATGGGGCTCTTTGCTTTCAGATTGCTGTTCTATTTCCCCGGTATCTGCAGCTGCCTCAAACACTAATGCCTCAGCTGCAGCAGCTTCTGCTTCACTTTCATGATGGAGAGCATTCAGTGTAGCATCTAAACGAGTCTCCTCTACTTTAAGCTGAGCTTGCACTTGAGCTTGCTTCACTCTCACTTCTATCTCCTTTTGTGCATATGTGGCTCTAGTCAGTGCTGCTTCTGCCTTTGCACGAGCCTCTAATGCAGCCACGCTTGCTGCTGACTTGCTTGAATGTCTTGATGATCGTGAAGTCACTGATCTGGTTTTCAGACTATGTTTCTCTTTCGATGACATTCTGATATGAAAGCAGGGCTTGAAATCTCAATCACTGATGCAGCAATCACCGTTAAGTGTCTTTTTACTATTCTGCCCTCGTAAAAGAGTTCCCCTTCTTCAACTAGACAGATAGATGACTCCTTCCACAAGACAGTTGAACTGAAGCATGGATTTATTGACACCACCACTTCAAATGCAAGTGGAACAGAGTAAAACTGTAATACAGAAAAAAGGAAAAAGTAGTTTTCCAAAGACTGTACATTAATAATTGTAACAGTTCGCTTAAGGTATAACTGAACATAATATATAACGTTACAATAATAATCTAGATGCATGTAACATCGTACTGAAAAGTCTCTATTAATATCAGTTTCATCCTTAAATTACTGGCACTAATTCCAACAAAAGATGAAAAAACAAGCTTCTAATAAACACATTAATACTTACAGACAAAGCTTCTATAAATGTTTGCAAGGATGATGAAGAGATTGAGCTGCTTTAACCGTGTGATTATCAGAATCAACTGAGTAAAACAAGATGACTGCAATTTAGGTCAGAGGTTACTCTCTCTGACAACATCAATAAACATAAATGGACTAGCACCATCTAGTGGCTCTAAAAATAAACTACACTAAGAACAGTACAATAGGTCATTGCAGTTACATCAGATCACGATATGGACTAATATCTGTAAATATTAAGCTGGAACAGTCTATTTAAATATGAATCCTGCATGTTTTATTAGCGTCTGCTGTCTCACTAAATAAGGACGTGAACACATGAACAACATCTCCAGAACTGCTCTGACAGTCACTTCATGAGCATTTAGCCGTTTGATTACACATCACATACACAGAACTGTAAAGGTACGTCAACCGTCAAAATAAAAGTCCGGTTAAAGACTATTGTTCAGCAGTAGCAGTAGTACTACTAAAAAAAAATCCAACATTATTTTTTTTAATCACACAACATTTCTTCCATGTTTTATATTTAATAGTAAATCCCCTTTGTTTAACAAAAAGTTTTACCAAAAAGGTAATTTTCATAAATTAAAAGATACATTAAATTAATGTATTGTGTGTTTAATGTTTAATCTGCATCTCAGAAAATTTATTTAAAACCCCAACTGAATGGCACTTAAATGCACTTAATTCATCTGTCAACTTTCTTGTCATTGTTCACAGTACAAGTACAGACAGAGAAACAATGGGTAATAATCAAATGTTTATTTTTGATGTATGCATTGCATTCTATGCATTTAAAAAATACAAATATTTTTTTTCTAAAAAAGGAAACTTAGTTGTTAATTTTAAGAGACCCAGGAGTCTTATTTTCTCTTGCATAATTAATATTGCACTTTAATTAAGCAAAAACACATTTTATCCGATTACTCGATTAATCGATGGAATTTTTGGTAGAATACTCGATTGTTAAAATATTCGATAGCTACAGCCCTATACCAAATATAAAGCTGAAAATAATATTTTATGAACCATTTATGTTAAACATGGTCATAAAATCTACGGAGAGGTTTGGAAATTTGAGTCTGGAAAAGCATGGGATTTTGAAATGAAATGTGTAGGAACCCTGTGCTGAAATCAAAGCAAGATTGCTGGATTAGATCTGAAGAAGATCCTAAATCTTGATGCATGAGGGACTTTATTTACCCCTACAGTGGTACTAAACGGTTTATCTTGGAGTATTGTGGGATTGAAAGTGGTCTGGAAAAAGTGAGAAATGTGTCAAAAAGGCTGCAATATTGCTGTTACTAGATCAAATTCAGATTTCAGATGCAGCTTTCTTCATTTAGTTTCATTTTTACAATATTCTGTTTAATTGAATGTGTAAACGCAACTTAATTATTACTATATTTAATTGATTATTTTTATTATATTTTTTTTTATATAATAATATGGTCCTATGAAATTTAATTTTTTTTGTTCTTCTGTGTTGTGTATTTAAATATTTCTGGTTATCAAATGAAGGCATAAAACATTAATTTAATTAACCCTTTAATCAAATGAAAATTAACCAATCTCTCCTGTGCAAGAGAGGTTTACTATTAAAATTAAAACTTGGTAGATAAAATTGTGTGTTTATTCCTTAAAAAAAATAATATTTTAATAATTCTATTATTAGTAGTAGTAGTGAAAACACTGCAAGTGTCACAAGTGCTTGTATGTGTGAAGTAGATGAAACCACTTATTTGAGCCATTCATTCACAACTTTGTCATTTTGATTCATTCATCCAATATTTGTAAAAT
The DNA here is from genome assembly GCF_963082965.1 of Carassius carassius. Classification (NCBI taxonomy): domain Eukaryota; kingdom Metazoa; phylum Chordata; class Actinopteri; order Cypriniformes; family Cyprinidae; genus Carassius; species Carassius carassius. The sequence goes on from NC_081767.1 coordinate 32,933,235, forward strand.
TCCATGACATTCTTCTGTTATACAGTAAATTAACATTTTTATGACTGCATTCCACATTTTCTGCATTGCAGTAATCATAAGGCTCTATAAATTTAAAAAAAAAATTATAATTTGTGCATGCATTTTCTATTTCAAATTAAAATTTGTGTGCATGCAAAATACAGCGAGTGTTACTTGAGTTTCTACATTGTCATTTAAGCATGCATTTTGTATTTCAAATTAAAATAACTACAATCATGCATCTATATTTCATTGACATTCATAATACAACCACAACCGTGTACATAAGACTAGTAAACTTGACTTCTGCACACACAGTGTTGTGTGAACCCTCAAAAGAGATCAATCAGTTGTTCTTGTTGGCTGTCAGTAGATGATTGGACAAATCTGGATAATAAGCGTGCAATAGAAATTTATTTCTTTTTTCCCCCATTCAGATGTGAATCAGATCCCCATTTTACCATTTGTAGCAGATAATGAGTTCATGATGATCAGCAACTTCTGAAAGATCACATTCTTCAGATCGCTGTCCTTCAATAGTTTTATTTGTGTTGTATGAACTAGTACACAAAAAGGTGGAAATATGCTTATAGAAATTGATGTACTTTAGGTCCAGATCAATAACAGTAATAAAATATATATTTATATACATACATTTCTGCTGATGCTGTTATATTTGTATCATTTCCTTGACCTGCAGGAAAATAGAACAAAGTTCTAGAGGATTTTCAGAGATTGTGTTTCCATCCAAGACCTCACCAAACACGCTTTACCATCAGCCAAACCAAAGACAGGTGTGCAGCAGTCCTGGATGCCAGACATGCGTTTCTCATTGTCTCTTTCTCTCTGTTATCTGTGCTCTCAGATCTATCACGAAACAGGTTGACGGAGCTGCCGGTGGAGGTGTGCATGTATGTGTCGCTGGAGAATCTGAACCTGTACCAGAACTGCCTACGTTCTCTTCCAGAGAGTCTGATCAACCTACAGTCTCTCACCTACCTAAACATCAGGTCATATCCGCAGACAAGGCATTCATAACACATCATGCAAAAAAAAAAAAAAAAGGAATTTTTTTTCTTATAATTCATGATTTGATTTTGAGATTTAAACCATCTAGTATTATGCATTTCCTAAAAAGATTCCAACCGTCTGACAAGTAACTCAGTTGAGTGAGTAATTCACCAAAACCATATTTTATTCTCAGTTGCTCTTTGACAAATGTTAATTAATGGTGTTTACTAAAGTGCTGTTGCTTATGCTTAAGGTTAGGTATTTGAACAATGTCCAACCCAAATTCAGCTTCTGCAGGTCCAGCACTGTTTGTGTTTCAGACATAATGACCCTTCATATTGTTTGGCTTTTTAGACGTGCATGAGGTGTACGTTACTGTAAGTGATCCGAAGATGATAAAATCGATCCCACAGCCTTACATTGAAGGCCATATCTAGAGAAGAGAATCTAATTGAGATGGGCTTAGTCAAGTTAGAAGAACCTTGGTGTTATTTTATTGTATTTTAGTATTATTTATTATTATTATAGTATTAATTAATATTTTGAGCTGTTATTTTGAGATTTCCAAGTTTGTTTGTTTTTAGTATTTGTTTTAATAACTTTATTTAGCTTTTAGTCATTTTAATACTTTTAATTTCAGTTAGTTTACAAAGCAACATTTCTTATTTCTAATAAAGTTGTTGCATTTAGGTTTTCCTTCTGATTATTTCTATTTTCTTAGATTAATTTTTTGTTTCTAATTTTAGTAAATTTTTAATAGCTTGTTAACAATAACAACACTTTAGCAAAATCAAAAAAAAAAAAATTCAAAATAAAATCAAAACTATTAATTATAAATGAAAATTATATTGAAAATCTAAAATAACATATATTTTCATCTAATATTTATAGTGTTTATTTAAACATTTTTTTGTTAGTTTTAGTTTACATTGACATTTAGTCATTTATACCCAGAGCGACTAATAAATGAGGATTATATAAGCATGCAATCAAAATTTAAAAGAGCAATGATATGTTGATGAGCTAATGAGCTTGCTTTAAACGCTGTAAACGTAACAAGGTTTACTTTTTATTATATAATAATTAAAAAGAAAACAGAATAGAAAAAGAAGAGCAAGCTAATGTTAGAGGCTTTTTTGCTTTTGTTAATTGTATAATTAATAAAAAGAAAACAAATAGAATATAAAAAGATTAGAAAAGCTAGTGTTTTTTTATGGAAAGAAAACTAGCAGTAAATTAATAGAGTTAGAATGGAGAGTACTAGAATAGTACTAGTTAACAATAACAACACTGTTAGAAACATAAACCATTCAGAACTCTTTATTAACTGCATTGCCTTTATATTTGTGACCCTGGACCAGTCTTTAGTGTCTTTCCATTGATGTTTGGTTTATTAGGATCAGACAATATTTGGCTGAGATACAACTATTCGGAAATCTGCAATCTGAGGGTGCAAAAAAAAAGTTCTTAGCAATGCATATTACGAATTAAAAATTTAGGTTTGATATATTTAAAGTAGGAAATTAAAAAAATATCTTCATGGAACATGATCTTTACTTAATATCCTAATGATTTTTGCCATAAAAGAAAAATCGATAATTTTGTCCTATACAATGTTTTTTTGGCTATTGCTACAAATATACCCCAGAGACTTGTTTTGTGCTCCAGGGTCACATTTAATAATTCAAGTGAAAGTACCACTCACATTTACTGAAATCTAGACATTGTACCCCCCGGTTTCTTATTCCCTTGGTTGTCTTCTCTCCACAGTCGAAACCAGTTGTCCAGTCTCCCCGCTCATCTGTGCCGACTGCCGCTCAAAGTTTTGATCGCCTGTAATAACAAGCTGCTATCGCTGCCGGAGGATCTGGGCAGACTCAGACAGCTCACTGAACTGGTGTGTGGACCAGCGCTCGTCTCACTAGTTTATGTTTTCTCTCACTAGTACACTTTACTCATCAATTCTCTCTCTTCAAGGATGTCAGCTGTAATGAGATCCAGACGCTTCCTCCACAGATCGGTCAGCTGGAAGCTCTGCGTGACCTCAACATCCGCAGAAACCACCTCGTTCGCCTGCCTCCTGGTCAGAACGACACACACCTGATGAAATGAGTCATGTTTGCTTGTAGATGTGCTTGTGTCATTTGTGTGTTTTTGGGTTTGCAGAGCTGGCCGAGCTGCCGTTGGTCCGGCTCGATTTTTCCTGTAATAAGGTAACGACGATCCCAGTATGCTACCGCAATCTCAGACACCTCCAGAGCATCATTCTGGACAACAATCCTCTCCAGAGCCCACCTGCACAGGTAACACACATTCCTGTTTTGATCTACATTGAAGAAATATTTCATTTTATGAAATTAAAAAGATTTTTTTTAAATGTTCGGAGCATCTCTGTGAGGTTACTCATCCTGAGGACCATCATTTTTCTGCATCTTCTTCCAGATCTGTATAAAGGGAAAGATCCATATATTTAAATATCTCAACATGGAGGCGTGTAAAGCAGCATCAGACCTTCCAGACTACGACAGAAGACCACTGCCCTACGGATCCTAGTAAGAACTCACTTCAGTTCACTGGGTTTTAGTGTGTTTATCGGCCGTGTCTCTCAGAGGACACACAGAGCAGGGCGATTCTGCAGATAAGAAGGGAGGGAAAGGAAAAAACACTGGCAGAATGAAAGCTTGGATTGATCGGAATGAAGGTATGAAGACGGGAGAGATTGCAGCAAGGCCGGATGACAGTAGATGAGATGATGTAGAGATCAAAATTCTCGAGATTTGACAGATGATATATAGAACAAGCAGTGTACACAAATACAGTACGAAATCTTGTTGACGAGAGGTTGCTATTACTTTTCTGAATAAGCAGGATCTTTTTTTGTGGTGGTGAATAAAATAAAATATAAAAATAAAGATTTTAGAATTAAATTACTAAATTAAATTGAAGAAGGAACCCAAGCCATATGCATAGATCAGAAAATCAAAAAGATTCCAAATTGTAAAATAGCTTAAAAATTAAATGCACCAGACTTGCATTGAAGGAGGGACCCAAGCCATCAAGAGACCAGAAAAAAAAGACTTGGGGTAAATAGGGCCCTATGAAATCCGTTTCATTTTTTCCCAAATTCCGTTTTTTCCGTTTTAATTTTTCTGGATTCCATTTTTTTCCGTTTTAATTTTTCTCCACTCCTTTTTCATGGTTAAATTAAGTTGTATTAATCAAAAAGCATGTCTAATTCATTAAAATCATAAAACATAAATTTTCACATCAATTTATTAAAAGTTTTACAAAATTTACATATTTATGGACCTATGAAATGTTGTATTTTTTATTCACCATATGTTTTATTGTTACCTAATTCTGTGTTTTAACATCTCTAATTATTTAAACGCATAAAAAATAGTTTTTCTTAAAATAGACTTATGAAATGTTTTTCCCCCTCAGAAATTCTGTTGTGTATTTGCATTTTTCTGGTTATCAAATGAAGGCATAAAACATTGATTTAATTTATCTTTTAATTATTGAAAATTAAGCAAACTTTATTTTTTGGTAAACCAAGGGGATTTACTACTAAAAATAAAACATGGACATGTTGTGTGATTTAATCCTTAAAGAAATAATGTTTGATTCTTTTTAGTAGTAGTAGTAGTAGACTATGAACATTCTGCTGAACATTTATGGCAAACACTTGTCTACACACAGAACATACAGGATTCATATTTAAATAGACTTTTCCAGCTTAATATTTACAGATATTAGTCCATATCGCGATTTGATGTGAGTGCAATGACCAACTTTTGATTAATTCATCCAAAATTTGGCAAATTCCGAGACATTCCGCGTTAAACTGTAAATTCCATTTTTATGACTGGATTCCGAAATCATAGGGCCCTAGGTAAAGTAAAACAAAATATAAAATATAGAATATAAAATGCAATAACAATTTATTTTATTATAATTTTTTTATTATTATTAAAATAAGTGAGAAAATACCTCAATTTGCATTGAAGGAGGGACCCAAGCCTTATTTAGAGTCCAGAAAAAAAGACTTGAGGTAAAGTAAAACAAAATATAGAATATAAAATGCAATAACATTTCAATAAAATTCAACAAATAATAATAATAATAAAATAAGTGATAAAATACCACAATTTGCATTGAAGGAGGGATTCAAGCCTTATTTAGAGACCAGAAAATGAAAAAGTCTTCATATAAACTAAACAAAAAATATAGAATATAAAATAATTTAAAATAAAAAATAGAATCAAGTAAAATATAAAATAATAAATAAAATGAGAATATACCACAGACTTGCATTAACCATCTCTAAAAACCAGAAAATTCAATAGACTGCTTTGAGTCGGACCAGTAAAAAAAAACCCACAACTCTCAAGCAACCACATATCAACGTGTTTGGGAAAAAAAATCTCTGGCATTGTGGGGGTTTCGCACAGACGAACCACTCGCATTTTCTACAGAAACTCTTGTTAAAATTTATATGGGTGCTAGAAAAACATATTTTTTTGCAGACTATTTGAATGTGTTTGTTCCTTTTGAAACCTCAGATGACGTGATGTTGTTCTCTCCGGTCTGTTTGTTTCTCAGTGCAGAGGATTTGTTTCCCGGCCGGCCATACGGAGCTCTGGACTCTGGCTTTAACAGCGTGGACAGCGGAGACAAGAGGTGGTCGGGAAATGAGGCAAGTGTTATTCAGATTACTCTTATCAAGAATCTACTCTATCCTGCTGTTATTCTTTATTATCGCTTTATTTATTGTTCCGTTCCTCCTTTTCCCCCATCTATCCCTTCTTAAAGCCTTCAGACGAGTTGTCAGACTTGCCGTTGAGAGTGGCGGAAATCACCAAAGAGCAAAGACAGAGACGAGATCGAGAAAGAGAGCGCGAGGATCCACGGACGGGGTCTCACGTGACCAATGGCACAAGTGAGAGGCTCATGACACACCACAGTTCAGTTCTGGACGAGAAGCAGTCCATTACAGGAAGTGTAATTTTACCTTTGTGTCTTTCTGAAGTGGAAGCAGAGATTGAACAGATAGACTTCATTGACAGCTGTACGGTGGATGATGAGGGGGAGGATGGGCGGAGCCGTAGAGGGGCGGAGCCTGTCAGCCTCAGCTCACAGTTCATGGCCTACATTGAAAGACGAATCACCAGAGAGGTGCGCACTACTGCTTAATGCTTGCTCACATCACTTCTAGTCAGATTTTGTTGTTAACACAGAGCTAATGATAGCTTATGTTTTATGTTTCTAGGGTTCACCTGTGAAGACCAGCCCATTCAGAGACTTGAGAACCGATGATCCGAGACACCAAACCTCCTTAAATAACCGGTACTGAGCTTATTAAACTTGATCATTATGTACACAATGTGTAATGTACTCTCCACACTATCATAAACACTAATGATCTGGTTTTTCATGCTTGTTTTCCACCTGCTTTGATATTTTTTTATTTTTTTAAATGTGTATATATAAACACATAACTATACATATATGTGTGTGTGTGTGTGTGTGTGTGTGTATATATATATATATATATATATATATATATATATATATATAATGTATCTATGTAAATATATTTATTTAAATATATAAATAATATATAAATATATATAAATATATAAATAATCACATAATACATAAAAAAAAATGAAGAATTCAGTAAAAATATTTTTTTAGATTTAAACAGAATTAAGTCTTAAGAGAGAAGTCAAATGTCATCTGTGTTTTCACTAAAAGTTATTTTCTCTTCTCTTTAGTGGTGGGTCAGATACAGCGGTCACATCTTCATTCACTCATAACCAGGTGAGAGTCCCGGGACACATACACCGCTCTTTGTGCAGTCACTGAAATCGAAAGCTTGTGGATTTACTCTGGTTGTGTGTGTGTGTGTGTGTGTGTGTGTGTGTGTGTGTCAGCGGTCCGCTGGTGTGTTGTCAGTTTCTGGTGGCGGTGTGGAGAGAGTGAGAAGAGAAGCTCATCTGGCAGCTCTGCGGTACGAAGAAGAGAGACAGAAAACAAGATCAGTGCAAAGAGACGCTGTTATGAATAATGCCAAGGTACTGAGAGACACACACACACACACACACACACACACACACACAATTTATTATAAGTGCATTAGCCAAATAGAGTGCTCCAGTGCTTATGTATTTTTCTAGGTAAGCCTAGAAATTAGCATCACGCTTGTTCCCTTCAATAAAACCCAATTAGATTTTTCCAGTGGCTTTTGAGCTATTGCATTAAATAGACTCTGTGACCAAGAAACATTTATGATGCATATATGCTTTATTCATCATGATAATCTTCACAAATTAACACAACCTTTATGAATTTTGAAGCCTAAATAAAATTATAACATTTTCTTTAAAGTTTGAGTTAGAATAGTTTGCAAGAGCGTGATTATAAACACAGCAAGGCTGTAAAAGCAGACTAGGAAGTAAATGAGTTTGCCTGTTCGGTGTGATGATGTTTAACGTCCCTTATAACCTCTGTAGTCCCATTTAGACACTTGTTAGTGAACATTTGGGTAAAAAAATCAGTAAGTGCATCATCCCAGCAGAACTGTAAAGCTAATAAGATATAGTTCACCCAAAAATGAAGATTTGGTCACCATTTTCTCACCCTTATGACGTTACAAATCTTTATGAGTTTGTTTCTTCTAAAGAAGATGTTTTAGGGAATGTTTGTAACTAAATATTTGATGGTAGCCATCAACTTCTAGAGTATGGAAGAAATTACTATGGAAGTCAATGTCTACCGTCAGCTTATTATTCAGAATATCTTTTTTTTGAATATCTTCTGCTCAATAGATGAAAGAAACTCATAGTAACTTATGACCATTTTCATTTTTAGGGTGAACTATCCCTTTAAATCTTGCTTTAGGCTACTAAAAGTTTAACAGTAGTTTTAATTTAATGCCATTTAGTCTTATTCAGGTTACAGCAAAATACATCACGAGGCTCTGTAGGGTGAAATTTGATCGGTAGCATCCAAATCCTGATCAGAAACGCTCCCCGGATCTGCCTGGTGGTGTTTCTAGAGATAGGAAATGCATTTTCTGTCTTTGTATTTTCAGCACAAGTTGTCTCAGAGCCCTTCGAAGCTCAGTCCAACAGACAGTGAGGTGAGTCTCCTCTTCAGATTTGCACAATCACTTCCTCCCTATCCATCACATCTTCCTGCTGTGTGTGTGTGAATGTGAGAGTGTGGCTCTGTGGTCATATGCATACTGTCCCACCCCAGAATCTGTACCCCTCCAGACGGTCCACTCACACCGATGACTCCGCCCTCTTCATGGTAAGAGTCAATCAGCTCGGATCATGCGTCACCATCTGCCTCACCTCATTTCTCTTGTGTTCACCTCCCTTAACTTTGCATAATGTATTAACATGATTTAAGGTTATTTCTATTCAGTTTGAACTGCTGCTGAACTCCTTTTTGAAGTTGCACTCAGTAATTAAAAAGTTTACTCAAATAATTGCTGTCCTCTAGTGGTTAGAAAATATTGTTTTTTTTTATATTATGACCAGCCTTATCTTAGTATTGACTATTAAAGCTTGCTGAGTGCACCTTTAATTTTAGATCTGCTTTTTTAACACGCCTGCCCTGCTTCTTTTTGCTTCCCTGTCTGCTCTCTTCATCTTCCCTCTGTCTTTCTCTTTCTCTTTCTCTCTGTTCTCATGTTGGTCCTCTGTCAGAGTGAGTTTGAGCCCCTACTGATATTTGAGATAGACACAGATACCAACACTATAAAGAAGAGGCCAGACCCTCACAAACAGGTGAAAGACACACAGACATGTTTAGTGTTTCACAATTAGTAGTGTTGAGTGTTTATTTCCAATGAGTATTTCTGCAGTGCATTGAGGTCCTTGACCATTTAGTGATTTATAAACAAGTACGGTAGTAATACTTTAAAATCAATCCTAAATTAAACTGAAAGCCAGTGTAAATACCTAATGTTTATTCATAGAGATATACATTTTTTCCCAAGATTTTTGCAATGAACTTTTGAAAGGTGCATCACTGCTCACAGATATATATATAATTTATTTTTATTTATTTTTGGAGCCTGGATGATCTGCCTCCATCAGTTTATTTATATAGACGCAAAAAGTATTTTTTAATTTAAGTTTTCAAATGTAAAACAATAACAATATCTTCTTTTTTTTGTGCCTGGAAATGATCTGCCTCTGGTTAATTTCTGTAAATTGCAAATAAGCTCATGATCTTTTCTTTAATTTCTGTAGATTGCAAATAAGCTCATGATCTTTTCTTTATGATTTTATTCTCGAAAGTTGTTTTAAACTCGTCAATTTTAATATTTATTTATTTATAGATGAATAAATAATAATCCGCCTCCATCAATTTATTTCTGTAAATGCAAATAATCTTATTATGCTGATTTATTTACATTTCAGTAGTAGTAGTAGTAACAACAACAACAATAATAATAATAATAATAATTATATAATATAGTAATTTATTTTTGTTTTATTTTTAAGCAAAGCAGATTATGACCCTTAAAAGAAAAAATTTAGAAATTTTGGAATAAATGAAAATGTAAGTTAGTGCATTACTGCAGGAATATTTTCTCATTATATGTTTCCTGCAGTAATTTCAGTAATAAACTTATAAAATCTTTTACACTCTGACTATTCCAGAACAAAGACTTTCTCAAGCCCTCTATTTATTTCCTGTATTACCCTTTCCCTTTTCGTTACCCTCTGCTCATTGCTCTGGCTGGCTAGTCTCTCTCTGCTGTGCCTCTGGATGGGTGTGTGTCTCCCACTTTATCCGTCTCTGCCTCCTGTACGCCGCAGGTACTGAATCACAAGAGCCCGGAGAAGATCTGCCTCTGTCACTTTACTTCTGTAGATGCAAATATGATTAATGTGGATGATTTTACTTTCAAAAATTCACTACACAAATTTATTGTGGTTGCACTAAGATCTTGCATGCCTGAATGCAGCAAAGCATCATTTGATAAATCTGTTAATAGGAGTTTAATCCAAAACCGGCCACAACTTCGACAAGCATCGCTTAACAAAATATCTGTTTTTGGCCTCTTTGTTTCTTTTCGAACTGTAATAAACCTGAAATATGTAATGACTGACTGCAATTTTGTGACTTCGAGTAGTATTTGCGTTTAATTGAGGAAATGATGCTGAAAAGCTGCCTGTTTAGGACATGGTTTAAGATTTCAGCTGATGCATGTGCATGCAGTGTTGGGGAAAGTTACTTAAGTAATGCATTACAATATTGCGTTACTCCCTTAAAAAGTAACTTATTACATTACTTGGTTACTTTTTATGAAACGTAATGCGTTACGTTACTTTTGAGTTACTTTTGTGTTACTTTTTAAAATATTAACAGGGCTTGATTGTTTTTAAATATTAGAAGTTCTGTTCATAGCAAATGTAAAAGCCCTTTCACATCACAAAGTGTAATGAATAAACCTCAAGATGAAGAAAAAGTAAATTCACTTCTGTACAGTAGAACACAGGAGAAGATGGTTCAACATTTATCGGCAATACAAAAACAATGAAGCACAATTGATAATCATTTTTGCTTATTAGTATGGTTGAACTGGATCATCAAAGGTCAGCAGCAAAGACATTAGTTAATAAAATGGGATTAGTTACATTTGTGTTGTTTAACATATTCTATAGTGTTCCTGTGGCTCAAGTGGTAGAGCATTGTGTTAGCAGCGCAAGGTTGTAGGTTTGATTCCCAGGGAACACATGTTAGGTAAAAAATTTAGCTTTGGATAAAAGCGTCTGCTAAATACATACATTTAAATTTATACTTTGAGTTTGCATTTTAATTAATTTTGATGAATAATAAACTTTTTTTTTTTTTTTGCGAGTGGAATGAATTAATGCACATTCACATTTAGTCTAGAACTACATCATGCTCACACAACGCGCACAACGCCTCTGTACTTCAGATTTCTCCCAATGTGGGGACAGGAGACTTGTCAGTCAATAAATAATAAAAACAAAGTAACTGGCTTTACTTTTTTGAAAAAGTAACTCAAATATTATATTGTAAATTAAAATGTAATGCATTACTTTACTAGTTGCTTGAAAAAAGTAATCTGATTACGTAACCCTGTGTGCATGTTTGTTTCCGGTTTGGAAGTTCTCACATCAAAAACCTCATGTAAAAGTGAGGTCATTAAATCTGTGATGGACATCTTCGTAAGATACACTGTTCATTATTTGTGTTATTTCCACTGATTTGGGCTTTTATTTTTTTCTCCTTCCTTCGGTAGCAAGGTGAAGATTATGCCTCGCTGTCACCCTCCGGTATGTGTTTGTTTAAATCAGACTTTTTTATCCTCTTTCCTGCTGTGTTATCATTAATCTCTTTGTCCCACATCACATTTTAACTCTTTGCTTGTCGTGCAGCGCTCCAGTCCCCCCCGTCCCCCTCCTGCGGCCCTAATCAGAGACCCGAGAGTTACCTGTTTCGTCTGAGTCAGCGAGAGGAGAAGAAAAAAGGTGTGTTCACCTGATGCAGCCAATTGCTTCTTTGATTTAACATTTGATGCTCGGACACTTTTATGTGTGCACTGTGCGGAATGCACTATTAATGTGTGTTTGTGGGTCGTATTTTATATAAAATTACAACAGAAATCTAAAAAGTTTTATTTGACTGCTCACTCCCACAATGAAGGTTTGTAAATCAATGTTGATTTGTATATTTGAATGTTTTCTAAAGTATTCTGAAGTATTGTGTTTTAGCAGTTGCTTGTAGTCAGTAGTTTTGCATTTTATGTTTAATTATTTTATGTAGTTGTTTCCTAACCCTCAGGAAATAATTGAAGTACAAGGGGTTGTACCGTTGCCTCCTTTATTTACAGTTGTTTTCATAGACTTTGCTTTGAATCTCATGCTGTGATTAGAGGTTGACCGATGTATCGGTTTTGCCGATTAATCGGCACCGATAGTTGATTGCTGAAACAATCGATTATCTGCAAAAATCCATGCTTTCTGTTAAATTACGTTATATTCGCCCCGAATCATTGTTAATGTACATAATGAATTGTATTTTGAGCATTTTTAATGGAAACGTTTGTCTTTCTGTGGCTCTAATAATGTCTGTATGCTTTATTTATAGAGCTAAAATATTGATAGCTCTTTTTCGTTTGCTCCATTTTTTAAACCATGAACTTCAAACTTATCTATGCCTCATTGTTCATTCTTGAAGTAAACTTTTGTCCGTTTGGTGAATAAATTAACTGTTTTAGACCGCTGCTCAAGTTGAATGCGACATCCATTTACATACATTTCACATTTATATACATAAACATTTGGTCAAATTTGGTAACAATAAAAAATATAGTGATAAAAAAAAAAAAAACCATTTCATAGGGCCCTAAACATGTAATTTTTGTTTCATGATTTTAATTAATTAGACTTGCTTTATGATTAATAAACTTCAGTTTAACTATTAAAAAGGAGTGGAGAAAATTTTTAATGGAAATGGAAATTAAACGGATTTCATAGGGCCCTATTAGAGTATGGTAATTTCAACATTTACTATTACTATTATTACTATTATTACTTTTATTATTATTATTACTACTACTACTACTGTGGTTCAGTGTTTTTTTTATTTCTGCAAAAATAAAGCACTATTTTAGCTTTTGTTCAATATACATTTTTGGTGAATTAATCGGTATTGGCCAGTGTGGTCCAACCTAGCTATCGGTATCGGCAAAAATCCATTATCGGTCGACCTGTAGCTGTGATGTCATTCGTCGTTGGTTTGTCTTGAATTCTTAATTGAAGAATTTAAAATCATTATGGAGAAAATGTGAGAAAAGCTACGGGAACCAAAGTCACTAAAAAAGTGTCAATGTTGTTACTGTTAGCTAAATAACTGAAATTTAATATATAATTGAAGTGCTCATTGAAATAAAGCAGAAATATAAATATTAAATGGAAAAAACATAGACATGAAAACTGAAATGTAAGTTAAAAGCTAAACAAATATAAAAAAAAAACAATATAACAGCTACTTCAAAATATCAATAAACACTGTGTATAAATACAAAAATAACAGTGGGTATTCACTGTTGTGCTCCGTTACAAGCATGTCAATCATTGCTGCTGATTGTTACTTGGTGACATGTTCCTTATGGAATGCGTGTTTTGCAGGAGAATCCGGCACAGAGAAGGCGGAGCCAGTGGAAGCCACTCCCACACAGAGCCCCGCCCCAACGGGAGAGGAGGCGGTCCTAATAGAGCAACTGAGAAGGGTGCGTCAAACTCCTTTAGTACCCTCCCCTTTCAGTTATCCGTCGTTTATGTATCTATTATTTCTATACGTATATATACTTTTTTTTCTTTTCATTTTATGTACTTTTTATTATTATTGCTATGTAAAAATGTAGCTTTAATTTATATTTGTTGCAGTTTTAGTTTTTATCCTTTTTCTTTGTGTTATTTTGCATCCCTCCTGTAGAATATCGAGTGTCGACTCAAGGTGTCCTTACCTAGTGATCTTGGGGCAGCTTTGACTGACGGGGTCGTGTTGTGCCATCTGGCAAACCACGTGCGTCCCCGATCCATATCGAGCATCCATGTACCCTCACCGGCAGTGGTGGGTGACCTTTTGGGGTTTATTTTAGTCATTGCTACATTTCTTAAGTGTATGTGCGAGTCTGTCCATAGGAGGACATTGGCTTCATGTTTTCTCTCTTTCCAGCCCAAACTGACGATGGCCAAGTGTCGACGAAATGTGGAGAACTTCCTGGAGGCGTGCCGCAGAATTGGAGTTCCTCAGGTATATTTGGTCTCCTGCACTTTAAGTCTTTAAAACTAAATAAAAAAATAAATTCTCTGCTGCATGTTTGCTTCAAACATAACATTTCTTGCTGTTTCCTCTAGTGCTTTCAAGTTTTAATGCTAATACTACTAACTCTTTCTCTCTCTCCCTCTATTCCCTTCCAATTTAAACCATCCCATCAACCCCTCGTTGTGTTTTATTTGAACACTCATGTTCTTCTTGGTCCTTGTCTCGGCCCTGTGGGCAGGATAGTTTGTGTTCAGCGGGTGACGTGCTGAAAGGGGAGGTGGTTTGTGTGTTCAGGCTGGTTGAGGCCTTGCTCTCCCTGGCTCCGCCTCCCCTTCACTCCGCCCCTTCTTCCCAGCTGGCTGGATTTGCCCTTTTCTACCTGTCAATCATGTCGCTGCTGTGTGCTCTCTACTGCCACCTGGTGCCAACCCTTTAAATCACACTTCCTTATTGATCAAGGCACTAAAATATCCAACTGTTTGTGTGTTTGAGCAGAATTACACGATAGGCTGTGTTTGTGTGCACAGATATTACATTTATAGTGATACTTTGCTAAGCTCCGCCCCCTTTGTGTGATGTTGCCCGCTTTGACAAGTTGCATTCAAGCTAATTTCAGTAAAGTGTGCTGATGAAATGATACAAGTTGATTGAATGGTATTAGTGCATTCGGTTTGAGGTAAAAGATTTCTTTTTAAATGTTTTAAGGAAGACTTTTCTGCTCACCAAGGCTTCATTTATTTGATCAAAAATACAGTAAAAACATTAAAATTTACCAATATTATTACAAATTAAAGTAACTGTTTTCTATGTGAATATCTGTTCAAATGTAATTTATTTCTGTGATCAAATCTGAATTTTCAGCATCATTACTCCAGTCTTCAGTGTCACATGATTCTTCAGAAATCATTTGATTTCAGCTGATTTGATGCTCAAGAAACATTTCAGATTATTATCAATGTTGAAAACAGTTGTGTTGCTGAATATATTTTTGTAAAAACCATTTTATTTATTTATTTTGTGGAAAGATTATTATTATTATTATTTTTAGGATTCTCTGATGAATACAAAGTTAAAAAGATTTTAATTATTTTGAAAAAAATAAAAGTATTTTGATTTTTTTTTATGTTTTTAGTGTCATTTTTGATCAATATAATGCATGCTTGCTGAAAAAAAAACATCTTTCATAAACAGCAATAGTTGCTTAGGTGGGATTGGTCAGTGATGTTATAAGGCGGGGCTTAGTGCACAATCATTTGAGAGTGTTTATATGCGCGTGTGTGTAGAAAAACACATTTCCAAGCTTCATCAAAAAGCACAAAGATGGGTGGATTCACCCACTCAGCCTTAAATAAGACGACAGAACGAGCTGCCTGCTCCGTGAGCGAGCCTTTTATTGTGCGTTAGTACTGCTGCACACTTTCCCAATGTTTGCCAAAGTGTATGAGTACTTTGTGAAGCTTTGAGTTCCGGAGGGTTTGCATGAATTAAACTCTCCCAGATGAGGATGCCAAACCATAAACTCCCCCTTTGTGCCTTACTGTGTGTATGTCAATGTCTTCCACCTCACAGTTAGCACAACAGTTCACCTAAAGATAAAACTTAATCACCCTTATGTCATTCCAAACCTGTACGAGTTGCTTTCTTCCATGAAACACAAAAGGAGAAATTTTGACATTCCATAAGATCTGCTCTTTTCCATACTGTTTTCTCACACAGTACTTTTGTAACATAGTGCACGAGTCATATTAACTTTAATTGGGCCTCATTCATAAAAACATAAGTACATTTGAAGTAATTTGTACATAAATCGGTTTGGACCAAACCCTTCATAAACCTCAGTTAAACAAAAGTTTGTTAATGAATTCCAGTCGTCAGTCATGTGTGGTCATCCATAATTAGCATAATCCCATCCACAAATTACATTTACGTGGATTATGTGTACAGGAACGCTGATTGTCCTCTGGTTTGGCTTCAGTGTATTGCATAAATTCAAATTAAATTTAAATTAAATTAAAGCATTGAGATACAGACAAATACTGCTTGAGCTCAGAACAATTGTAATCCATAAAAAAAAAGAAACTGCTTTTTAATCATTTTTGTTTATCAATGAAATTTATTTTTACATTTAACTAATTGATTATTTAAAACGAATCGATTTTCTTATAATTGCTTTAATAATTATGTACAACACCAATAATATTTACATGCTTTTGTGCTTTTATCCAAAGTGACTTTTTATATTGAGCTTGTATTATTATGATAATTTTGTGGCAATGTTAAATGGTATTATGGTAAAAAGTGTTATAAAAATGCTGTTTGCTTAAAAAAAAATATTGCATAAACTTAAAACTAAAAGTAGACATTATTTAATGCAAATATGAACTTTTATGCATCCAAAAACATCAGAATGGCTACACGCATACTTTACACACAAAATTCTGCTTGTGTTTCATTAAACGAGGTCCATTATGTGGAAAAAAGCAGCCAGGAGTTTAAGCTAAATGTTTCCTTTTGTCCAGAAAGTAAAGCATACATGTTTTAAATGACTTGGGGTGTGTAAATAACATCTGAATTGTCATTTTTGGCTGAACTAACCCTTTAAATAGTTAGAAAACCACTTGTAACCCTGCAGTAATCAAGCCTGTTGTCAGTCGTGCACCAGAACACTGTTTACTCACTGAAATAACAGTCCTTGTCAACCAGTACATGCCTGTTGTTAATACATATACTGTGTAATATATTCCTAACACATGTAGGAAATGCAACAGCGGTCGCAGACAGTGCGTGAGCGTATTTGTCAGATTTGTGTGCCATATTGCCTGATTTTCCTACAGTCTGACTGTTGTTATCTTCTGCTTTTCTACAATAAAATCTGAACTCATGTATCGGCTGTAGACGTGTTTTATCGCTAGTTTAGTTGTGTTTTTGAGTCTCAGAGTCACAGCTGTATATTGAGTAGATAGATGGCTCATCAGTTTGATTTATCATTCATATTTTTAGCACAAACAGTCTAGTTGACGTAAAATTTTTAGTTTGTGAATGACAGGTTTTGAATGATTTTTCTCTCCTCTTCTTCTTCCATCTTTTTTTTTTTTCAAAAGTTTCCTTTACTTTCATCTCGATTTAAGTCCTTCTTTAGTTGCACATTATCTGTTTTATTGGAATTCCTTCATTATTAAGAAATAGTTCACTCAGAAATTAAAAATTGGTGAAAATGTGCTCACTCTAAGGCCATCCAAGATTAGGATGAGTTTGTTTCTTTATCAGATTTGGAGAAATGCAGCATTGCATCACTTGCTCACCAGTGGATGCTCTGCAGTGAATGGGTGCCGTCATAATGAGAGTCCAAACAGCTGATAAAAAAATCACAATAATCCACTCCAGTCCATCAGTTAACATCTGAAGAAGCAGAAAGCTGTGTGTTTGTAAGAAACAAATCTATAATTTAAGATGTTTTAACTTTAAATCGTTGCTTTCTGCTTAAATACAAGTCTATTATATCCATAATAACACTTCGTCCAGTGAAAAGGTCGTCTGGTCTGAATCAGGAGAGAAATCTGCACAGATCAAGCACTGTTTAGAAGCCAAAACAGCTTTACACAAATGTGCAACTGGATTTTGACGTGAGAGACAAAAGGAGATGCACTTTTTCCATTTTTATTACGGACTCATATTTTAGCCAAAAGCGACAGTTTAAAGTTAAAGCGCCTTTCGGATAGATTTGTTTCTTACAAATGTGCAGCTTTTCCCTTCTCCAGATGTGAACTGATGGACTGGAGGGGTGTGGATTACTGTGATGTTTTTATCAGCTGTTTGGACTCTCATTCTGACGGCACCCATTCACTGCAGAGCAAATGTGACGCAATGCTACATTTCTCCAAAACTAAAGTAGAAACAATGTTTAATTGTTCCTTTCCTAAATTAAGTCTTTCATTTTTTGGGTGAACTATTCCTTTGATCATTACATTTGTTTAAGTTATGTTGATTTTATAATTTTGTTTCTCCATTAACACACCCTTTTCGTCCCTATTTTGTTCGCCCCTGCTGTGTGTGTGTGTGTGTGTGTTTACGGCCGCAGAGCCAGCTGTGTCTCCCTCTGCACATCCTGGAAGAGAGAGGTTTGCCTCAGGTGGCCGGGACGGTTCGGGCCCTCCTGGATCTGGCCCCTCCGAAAAACACGCCCTCCCCCAGCACGACCCCCGCCGGGCTCAACACGGTCTCCCCCCTCGCCCTGTAGAACCGAGAGCTAAAGGAGTCTCCTCCCATCAGCCCCAAAGATCTTTAAGACTCCTTTCTGTTCTTGAGTGACACTCAGAATGGTTCTGTAAGGGTAACACACACACACACACACACTACCTGCTCTTCAAACCCGGAGAGAAGAGATGACTGACGAGAACGGCGAACATGTCCAGAGACTTCTTTGAAGCTAGATTTCTATTTCGTTTTAACACTTTATTATCTTTAACTATTATGGGTGGTGTTTATTTTTATTCTGTATTATTTTTATTATTATTATTATTATTGACCCTCAAGTTATGTGAGATTGAGAGTTCACGTATCGGAGTTACTTTGGCTGGTGGTTTAATCTCACAAAAACCTGCGCAGGTCACATTTCACATGAAATAAAATAAGATGATATACTTACAGAAACGGAAACATTTTTTAGGACCACTGTGATTTGTGTGACATTATTTTCATAACGTACAAAACAATTTCTCATTATCACAATGCAAAGAAAAACGTATTTTTAAAATACGTTTTTTTTTTTTTTTTTTATAATAATAATGCATTTGAATATTGGTCCATTTTTTTCAGTGCATTATAATGCAAATAAAATTATGTATTTATATAAATAATTAAAAAAATATTTAAATAAACAATTTGCTTTGCATTATACTGCAGTGAAAAATGTTTTTTACACACTTTTTCATGGTTTATTGTTATTATGATATCATGAAATATTAATTAAATTGTAAAGTATTTGAATTTATGAAATTAAATTACTTAAATTTATTAAAATAACTTTATACATTTATTTTATTAAATTAACTTTATACCTTTAATTCATGAAGATTTAAATAATCGTTGTATTACCATATCTGTACTGTCTTACAGTAATGAGAATAATTATTGAATAATGAGAATTACGAAAATGAAATAATAAAACATTCAAATGCGTCATGCCAATGAGAATTGGAGCAGGAAATGAATTCAGTTTTATGAAAGTAATGTCATAATGCAAAAGATAACTAAACCTTGCCATAGGCTGTTTTCTTGTTTATTTTAGGTGAAGTGTGGCGTGTTTCCGTGAGATTCAACTGTGAGCGTTTAGAAAAACAGTTCAGAGCAGCATGTAAATGACTGAATGACACTAATTCGCAGCTGTCCTAGAATAACACACAAGGGATCCAGAGTGTCTGTACAGTTTTAGTGTTTTTTTCTTTTTCTAATGACACCTTTAGTGCTACTTTGAGTACTACATACGCACCAGAAGAAAACTATTAAAACTTAAAGAGCTCACAGACTTTATTGACCTAGTCAAATTGAGAGGCATATTAAAGTGCTATAGCAATGTTTAGCATGATGGGCACAATTAAAAAAAAAAACTAAGAAACAAAAAAAACAAAACAAATATATGTAAAGATGTTTGAAACACAGTAAATCAATAAAACACTTATTATATTTTCATAGCCTTGGTCGTGTGGAGCTGACAGAGCGACGAGGGCTGATTTCTATTGCTGTTGTGTGTTAATATGTAACTGGTTTTGCATGTGTGGGATTCTGGGTGTTGGGAGTTGGACTGAAATGGGACGGCAGTATAAAAGCTGTTTTTATTTTATTTCCTTTTTATTGAGATTGTTACATTGGCACCATTGCATGTCTTTGATTATGAATTCTCTTCAACACCACACGTCTCCTCCGGGGCCCAGACGTCCAGACGCTCAAAGCGTACGAACACGGTCAAGAGCATGGCCAGGTCATTTCACCCCAAAATCAAAAGAATCAATTATATTTACTTATTTTTCATGACAAGTAAGCACATTTTTACTGCATGCTTTAAAATATTAAACAGGTTAATTTAAATAATGCACAATAATGCAGTGAGAATGTTTTAAAACATGTTTTTTTTTTATTATTACTAAGATAAGAATTTTATGAAATGATGCTTTGTAGACTTTATTGTCTCTGCATTATAATGTTGTAGGGAAAAAAAAAATTAATGAGATTTTTTCCCACTGCATTATAACACAAAAATAAAAATTAAACATGTTTTTTTTTCATTCAAATAATACAGTATAATGCAGTGGGAGGGGAAAACATTTTCAAACAAATGTTTACTGCATTATAATGCTGAGAAAAATATTATTTTAATAAACACTTTTAAACTTATAAATAATTTTCTTAGCATTATAATTCAGTAAAAAACTATTAAAATGTTTTTTCCCCCTCTATAATGCTGTGATTCATTATAATGCAGTTAAAAAAAATACAAGAGTTTTTCGCTGTTTAATAATGCAAAGAAAATAAAATCCCCAATAAAATTACATGATGTATTATTTAAATAAAAAAAATATTAAATATTAAGTCTTTAAATATTATTTATTATATAAAATTATAAAAATAAAATGGAATGACAATCACCATAATAAATCGTTTGAATTACAATTAACCACTTTGCTGGCAAGACTTTTGTTTTTATAAAAAAATAATAATAATGAAAGCAATAAACATTTGATGTGAAAATGTGCTTATTTGTTATGAAAATAAAATAGCAATGCAAAAAAAAAAAAAAAAAAGCTTGACAATAGTCTACATTTTCTTAATGCAAAAATAATCTTGAATTTTTTTAATGTGATGGTGAAATGTGACCTCGGCATATTTTCATGTGATTCACTCATAGGGTCATGAACATGCTGTTATTTATGTGGATTTAAATGATAATAATGCCGCATTTACAAAACTCCTCATCATCTTTAATATGACTGATAAAAGAAAATACTGAGAGAGGACGAGTGTAGAAAACTGAATCATTTAAGTTACGGTTTCAACTTGCTTTTTTAGAGACTTTAAAAGGGGAATTAAAAGTGGTATAAAAATATCCAACGAAAGGTTTTGTATATTTTTACTATGTTTGTTTTTAGTTTTCTCTATAAAAGAAATAGTTTGACTAGGGTTATTTCCCCAGCACAGATCATGTAGTTTCTTCTGCAGGGTTTGTCTCTGCGTGTCTGTACAGTAATAAATACATTCCATACGTTTATAAGTATGAACCACTGTCCACCTGAAACACGAGGACCTACTGTGCGCTTCCAGACAACCCCAACATTAGCAGTTTTATTTTCACGCTTTTGTTTTTGAACACTTCTCCCTGCAAAACGTTTTCTGTAAAATTTTTATGTTGGACAAAAGATGGTCTGAGCATTTGGATTTATGAAATACATTAATAAAAAGTTTCCCATTTCTGCTGTGTATTCGTTTATTTGGACTCTTTCGATGTGCATTGGATTTGGATGCAACAGTGTCTTTATTTGCAGGTTTTTATTGTTGTTTTGAGATTTTTGCAGGTCAAGTATATTTTACATTTACATTTGTACAGTAACACGTTTTGACCGCGGTCACATGCAAATGATTCCCTACAAAGTTGTGCTAGTTTTCCTTCTCTCATGTTTAAGTCTGTTTCTTCTCATGCAATAATTTAAACACGAATCAGTATTTTATCTGCAGCTCATTTTATTTGAAAAATGACAGCATTGATTATGGTAAAAAATTTCTTTAAGCGTTGATATATCTATTATTGTTATTCTGGACTTCTATCTGATCGTTGGACTTTTTATTCAAAGGAGCAGATGTTTTTTCTGCTTCTGTCCTTGTGATTCTCATTATTCACATGCCTTCAAGGCCTTTTTTGTTTGTTTCTGGTGAAGTGGCGGTGACTGATCGGTGTTTCGATGGATTTGTCATTGAGCAGGTGTTTTGTTGTCTCTGAGGAAACGGAGGAAACAGCCATTGTTTTCCACAATCCACACTGAACTTTGGTAAATGGTGTTTGTGCTTAAACAGGTTTGTGATATTAACTTACACCGAGTTTAATTGCCAGCAGAATATATTCAGGTGAACAGTCTTTCTACCTTTTCGAAGCTCAAAAGTGAACTTATTTAATAGTGATGGGCATTTCAGACAACCTTTGTTGGTCTGTGGATGCGAGTTTCATGCAAGTAAATAAAAACAATCTAAATAAATGTATTGACCGGTTATAGGTTGAAATTAGCCTTATTCATTTATAAATGCAGTGTTAACTGACTGATATATAACTGTGCTACACTTTTTCATTCTAAAGTGATCAACCAACCACATATCAAAGATCCTCATGAGCACGTTACACCAGTTTTAGGCTCATCACATCTTTATTCCCAGTTGATTTTTCAGTGATTCACTTTTCATTATTTCAAATATTTTTTAGTTATTTGAAATCTAAAGTTCTTCATTTGAGTCCTTAATTGAAGAAACACTCATATGCAAGTCAATAATTCTGCATGTGTTTACCATGATTTAAAACAGGCTTGTTCTGGTGATATCTGAACAAAGACTTCCTATTTCAAAGACATACAATGCATTAGCTGGAGTTTCATGGTTTTACTTTTTGATACGTCCATCCTGAAAAGCATGATAGGTTTTAGTGTGTGTGAACTGAAGTGAGTCTGGTTTGGGTTTTCGCTCTGCAGACTGTTGTGATCCAGTCCTAGAAAGTGTGAAATCCGTCTCTGAGATGCTCACATCCAGACTCTGTCCTCCACACAAACACTCACTGAGTTACAGGAGCTTTTCATACAGTGGAAGTGAAATGTGGATATATGTTGCTGTGTCTGTGTTGAGAGCAAAAACTCAGGTGTTATTCTGATGGGTTTATGAAATCGGTTTCTTTATATACAAACATTAAAGTCTTGACTGCATAAAAG
Source organism: Carassius carassius (assembly GCF_963082965.1). Lineage (NCBI taxonomy): Eukaryota > Metazoa > Chordata > Actinopteri > Cypriniformes > Cyprinidae > Carassius > Carassius carassius. The sequence goes on from NC_081767.1 coordinate 32,956,031, forward strand.
ATATTAAACATGTCCACTGTTGTTGCCCTGCCACTTTGACTATGTAGTGAGCATGCTATAATATTTTGAGATAATAATTGCTATTGATAATTGCTAACATTGCTATTATGATGTGGCTATTTAATGGCTTTAAAAAAAGGATAAATATAGAATAATAATAATAAAAAAAAACATTGCTCTGGTCAGTTTATGGTCAGTTATATATATATATATATATATATATATATATATATAAACAAACAAACAAACGTTGGAATGATTTTCACTTAGAAATTGCTGCAAAATTTCACAAATAATTACAAAGAAATGGCAAGTTGCATGGCTTCCTGAATTAGAAAGTCTGAAATTGTATTTTCTTGTAAAACATAACTCTGTTTAATAGACAACTTGTTGACAACACTTGTTTACCTATTTATTATGTCATTTTCTGTTGCCATAAATGGATAATTCACCCCAAAATATATTGTAATAATGTATTTTCAAACCTGTATGACTTTCTTGCTGTGGAAGACCAAAGCAGATGTTTAGCTGAATGTCCAGGCTGCTCTTTTCCAAGAAGTGAAAGTTTTCATATGAGTAAATGGTGATAGTTTTTATTTTCAGGTGGAAGTTATGTCAGTGTGGTTTTACTTTGTTAATACACAGTATATTACAAAATAATAATGTAATTATACATTGGAAGAATAAATTAATAATCTTAAATGCACAACTACTGCTTAAGAAAAAAAAAAACGTTAATGAACTTTTCACTCCCTGTGTGACAACTAGCCCCGGTGTCCTGTATCAAATCACAGTCGTGTTTTTCTGCACCTTCTCGTTTCTTTTTTTCAGGTCTTCTAACAGAGTCTGTTTCCTGTAAAGCAGCTTGACAAAGTGAAAGTGTTGTCTCTCTCCTGCCTGTCTGTGAGTGTGTAGATGGATCAGTAAGTGGTCTCAGCACTGTTTCTGCTTGAGTTTCTCAGCAGCTGCTGAGCAGAAACATCTACAGCACTTCAGGAACCAATTACTGTTACACAAGAACAGCTGTAACCACACAGAACAAGAGCAATCACTGACAAACTAGTCATAGTTTCTATTTAGAACCTTAATCTATATGCATAAAACAGACTTTCCACCCTAAAATATAAACATAGTTTAAGCTGGTCCTATTAGAAATATATTACTATCCTGCTACCTTTGTGATTATCCCTTAAGAAACTTAACCATGGTTTTGCAACACTAAGCATGTAGTTTAACCATGGTATTTGTATTAAAACTGTGGCCGTACAAGTGTTCATCAATACACCAAAAAACATGGTTACCACACTTTTACTGTATTTGGAGTTATTGAATGCAAATTAAATTAAACGAGCTGTCTGGTTAATAATTAGCTTTTTGTGAATGTCTTCAAACATTTGATGAGGATAAGTAACAGATAAGAAATAATGATAACAAGAGATAGAAATTAATATTAATAATGACTTTATTATAGATCAGTGATCTGTTACGTGGCTGTGTTGTAATATCACGTGTGTCCTGTAGAGGTCATTAAAGCCCTTCACACGGGTGTGTTCTCCATCTGCACCTGAGGGGGCTTTATCAGAAAGTATCACATAATTACATCATTTCACAAGATGAATATGCACATTAGGAGTAGATTTGGGTTACTGTACTTCATTCCTCTTTGTTTTTGCTCATCAAATCAATCTTTTTCCCTTACGACCAAATGCAGGATGCCAGCAGCATCTTATTTTCCCAAATGGGATGCAGCGCTTTATCACTAATTATTAAATATGCAAATGAAGTCAGGCTCAATGACAAATGTGTTGAAAAAGAGACTCCCTGAGGCCGTAATTGATTATATCACACGGGCGAGTGTTTCTATAGAGAAAGAAACTGCAGAAAAATCCCACCCTGATATCTTTTTGTGTCGAGTTTTGATTTATATAAGAATATTGTGCAAATAAAAAGAGTTTTGAATTCAGTTCAGTTGATTTAGATTGCAATTTTGCAAGGAGCAAGTCATAAACTATTATTGTTGTGTCAAACGTAATGTTGTTTGAATCTGTAGTATATGCAAACTATAATACTTTCAGATCATTGACTCGTTGCATCTGTGAGTGTCGTCTCAATGGCGTTATTTGCCTGTTCAGCTTCACTTTCTGGCTAAACAGACTGTCTAGAATTAGTCTCTTGATCCATGTTGATAATATGCCAAGTTATAGACGGTGAAGATGTCAAATGTGTGTGTTTGTGAGCTCTGACAGCTTTATTTGACAGAGCAGCTGTGTGAAACACACAGAGAGACGGTGAGAGTCTCACAGGAGCAGATGTCCCACGAGATACAGAGACTACACAGACCTCACGAAGAGACTTGACCAGAGCAGTTTAATTTCCTGAGCTGCCATTTTCCCTCTATTGACACAAGAAGTAGGCACAGGACATATATGACCCTGGAGCACAAAAGCAGTCTTATGTCTCTGGGGTATATTTGTTGCAATAGCCAAAAAACATTGCATGGGTCAAAATTATAGATTTTTCTTTTAAGCCAAAAATCATTAGGATATTAAGTCAAGATCATGTTCCATGAAGATATTTTGTAAATGTGCTATATCAAAACTTGATTTTTGATTAGTGATATGCATTGCTAAGAACTTCATTTGGACAACTTTAAAGATGATTTTCTCAATATTAAGATTTCTTTGCTCTATCAGATTCCAGATTTTCAAATAATTGTATCTCGGCCAAATATTGTCAGATCCTAATAAATACATCATACAACAATAGAAAGCTTATTTATTTAGCTTTTGGATTATGTATAAATCTATTTAATGCTAAAAAAAAAACTGTTCTTTGAAGGCAATTTAAATGTGCTAAGATACGAGTTCACAATATTTCTTTCTCCAGTGAAAAGTCATCTCGTTTGAATCAGGAGGTTTAGTCTGCACAGATCAAGCACTGTTTGTTTACTAGCCAAAATAGCTCCAAACATATATGTGGGTTGATTTTGATTCACTGCAGAGGATTCATTGCTGACCAAGTGATGCAATGCTACATTTCTCCAAATCTGTGGACAATTTTCACCACATTTTCAATTTGGGTTTACTGTTCCCTTTAATAATTAATTCTGACTTAATTTAAATTTGCATTCAAAAGCATGTCTTATTGTTGCTGACAATGAAGCTTTTGGTTTGCAAATAGTCAAAAAGCAGGTCAGCATGTGGCTTCACATGGTTAACGTGTGAATCTGAGCTGAAGATCCTCTGGGTTCAAGCACAGCAGGCGTGTGAGCCTCGTCATGCATGCACCAACAGCTAATGGTCAATTAGAGCCTATAGGATGCATATGCGGTTGGTGTGCATGAGGGGAAAGACGCCAATCTAACCAGGTGCAAAAAAAAAAAAAAACATTCTGTGTGACACAGTGAAAACCATATATATTATATGACCATATATATGAGAACATATATATTATGTGCATTTATGTGGAGCAGGATTTTGGCTTAGTGTTGTTGGAGCAATGTGGCAGGAATATGAACTAAACAATTAATAAAATTACCTGCTGATTTTACCAAGGCTGAAAAAAAAAATTCAGTAATATTGTGAAATATTATTACAATTTAAAATAAGTGCTTTCTATGTGAATATATTGTAAACTGTAATTTATTTCTTTGATCAAAGCTGAATTTTCAGCATCATTACTCCGGTCTTCAGTGTCAAATGATCCTTCAGACACTCAACTCACTATTGTTTTCAGTTCCTGTAGAAACTGACGCTAATGTGTTGTAATGTTAACAATACAATAACATTTATTATTATAATATATTTATATATTATTATTATTATTATTTAATTGGTAATGCATTATGGGATTGCTTTCTCTGTGAGGGTGCATAAACCTTAAAAGAAGGCGGCATGTTCATGAACATTTATGATGCCTTAAATGCCGTCTATATAGGCAGCTCACTATGATGTAATGAAAAAGAATTCATCAGAATTTTTTTTTAAATGTCTGAACATATCAAACTGCCTTTAGTCTCTTTGTTTCTCTCTCTTTCATCAGACTTGTTGAAGAAAAAAATAGGAAAAGAAAAAAAAAAGTGTTATCTTTTCTTCACATGTTTTTCAGACAGTAGAAGGAGGAAGCTGAAATAGAACTGGCTCCACTGTAGGGCCACAAATGCTAATTTTATATTACTAAGGAGATTAAGCCACGTATCATTTACTTTATGACCAACATTTCATATTGCAATATGATGAATTTTTAATCAAAGTATGCTAAAAAAACGTAAATGTATATATATATATATTTGCATTACACAGTTTTGACAAAAAGATAATAAATTTGGCTTAATCCTTCATTTAACTATGTTCATAATGTTTAACTGAATAAATGTAATTGTTTTCACAATGAACACATTTATGCCAGTTTCTAAGCTCTTTGAATAAATGCATCTTAAAAATATTATTTAGATAAAATCAAATAAAGGCAAATAGTTTTCATTATTATTATAATCTTTTGAGTGCATAAATAACATAAATGTGCAACTGACAAATATGTATCTCATTAAGTTTATTAGTTTGTGGTTAAAAGATTGGAAACTTTGTATCCAGTTCAGCTTTTTTTTTTTTTTTTTTTTGAGTGTTAAGGCATATAGCATAATATAGTTTGATCCCAAAATGTTTTATATTTTAAATAACTATAAAACTATATATATATCCAGTGAATTAAATATTGATTCAATGATTTAAAGACACCTGGTGACATACATCAGGTTGAAGGAATGAAGCGATGGACATGCTCAGTTTCTGGATATTTATTTGATATATTTCAATGAAAGCAACTGCTGTACTCTTCTGCAATAACTTTTAAGTGATTGCCTTCGCTTCATGGACCAGGCTCGCTCAGACCGTTGGGTTTCCAGCTCGCTCATCAGCATGAAGAAGCCAGTGTCAGCGACTGCTGATGTGCTGGTAACTTAGCAACAGCAGGATGGATAACATTAGATGTATGTGGCGTCTTGGCATCAAAGCGGCGACTGCGACATGGCAAAGTTTTTGAATATCATTAGAGTAACGAAGATTTATGCGCTGACATTTGTGAAGAGCATTAACGAGGCCGACTGCCCTCTGTGGCCGTTCTGCAATAATAAATCCATCTGGATGAAACCGCAGTGCACAGTGGCACATCTGAAGTGTTTCTGCATTCTAATTTACAGAGCCATGCAGATTGTGCAACAATTCACTCTGCATTATTAGAAATAACCAGAAAGTTTTATAGCCTGATGTTGAAGAAGAAACTTTCAGTTCCACAAAGAACTTTTTATTCACAGTGACTTTTGTTCCAGTTTCGAGTACTGGTATTGGTTTCAGTACTTTCAGGATTGAACAAAATATACATTTATATTCAAGTTTACTTTAGGCTAATAAATTGAATTCAATTAATTGTATTTGATCATGCTTATCATAATGTCTTTTCAATACATTACATTTTAAATATTATTATTAAATCATCAAATTTGCTTGCATTCTGTTTTACTGTAATTAGTTTCGCTCATGTTTTTTGTCACACAACACATTCATGTTGGCATCTGATTTTACTAGTTTCAACCAAGTGACTGAATGAATTCATGGCACAACACAGCAGATTTTGATTGGAAGTCAATTTATTTTTTAACTGTGCATGATTATGTGGTTATTTGCATTAATTGTTGGCATTAGCATTGTTTTCGGAACAGACCTGAGGCTCATTTTTAGGTCGTGACCCACCAGTTGAGATGAGCTGCTTTAAAAACATAAGGCTACAGACTCTAAATGCATCAGAAAGTATAACACTAATCCTTTTTCCTGTGACCTCCGCTGGTTTTCCTGCTGATCTCTGCACCTCCTCCTCTTTTCTTCAGCACAGTGACCTGAGGGGTGAAAAACAGTGAAGAACAGATCAAAGCCTCCCTTAGGGCCACAGATCCTGAACACCAGCCCGCTGAAGACAGAGACACGGTCATATATATCTCTCAGACTGATGAATCCAGTCCACATTCAGCAAAACAAACACTCACTGTGATTCATTTATTACACTGCTCTCTGAAATACTTGATTCTGATTGGCCAGTCGCAGGACTGAGTCTAATATGTTTATATAATGACTACTAAACTCTTGGTTTTTTATCTCTCTATCTTTTCATACACAAAATAGAGACGCAATTATCTACTGACTGCAATAAAGTAGGCCTTCATGAGTGTTCCGAAGCAGCTAAGCATCTTTTGTAGATGTTGTACCAATACCGAGCACTTTGTCTAAGGTGGAAGGAGATGACGGAGAAAGAAATTGTTCAAGCCATTTTGATAAATTGCAACCCCTGACTTGCAAGTCTATTGAGAGGCACTGTGAAGGGGGTGAGTTGGTGAGAATTGGCACACAGATCGAGAGAGACTTTGAAGAAGCAAAGAAATATCACAGCCAGGTCAATGCTGACACACAGAAGCGGAAATCTCCAAGTGAACGACTCATTCAAAGCCAAATCCTTCATCGACACGCATTCTACAAAACATATCAAGTTTGTCCAATTTAAAAATGTTACTTATTTAAAATTATCTGACCTTCATTTTCTTCTTTGGGCTGCACCAGTGGTAGCCTGATAATACCAAACTCTGCTACTTTGCTTTGCTTCATAGACAGAGTCTGGAAGGGGATATTTGACAAGCATTTACTTTCTCGTGGTGGGGCGGGCGTTTGTCTGAAGTTTAAAATCATTGGTTACCCGTAAGCCAATCACATAACGTTTGGTTATGACGTATGTTATTCGACGGCTCAGCCGCCTTGAACTTCCAGTGTAAACACAGGAATGCTGTGAAAACAAAACCATCGAGTGAGTTTTGCCTCCTCTTTAACCTGATCCTGCATGAGAGCAACTAAGAGGGACACAATCACAATGATCGCCTTGCTGGACTTTTGGCCTCCCCAGTTTCTCGCTGACGATCGATAACAGTTGATAAATAAAAATTTCCCCAAAACCTGTCGCGAGTAGGGCCACAACATCACCTCCATTCAAAATGTGAAAAACAAACACTCTGTGAATAGCATACCGTGTCTCCATGTCCGCTGTCGTTTTCAATTTCCCTAACTTAAATTACAATCTTAAACTCGTGGCTTTGCATTACGTCACGGCTCTCAGCCCACCCTCTGTCCATTGATTGGCCAGCTGGGAGATGCTTTTCTATCTCAGACAGAGTACAGAAGCGAACTGAAATTGAGTGGAAGTATGAAGTCTGATGTAGTCAGGCTACACCAGTGGTCCTAGTGCCAAAGAAGGGAGGTGGACAGAGATTTTGTATTGATTTCAAAGGTCTAAATGCAAAGATGTATCTAGACGGATGTCCCATGCCAAAGAGTCTGTGCATGGTGCTGCAGTCTTCAGTACCCTCGACCTTAAGAGTGGTTATTGGCAAGTTCAGATGGAACCCGAAAACATCCATAAAACTGCTTTTGTAACAGTCAGGGCTATATGAATTCCTTTGTCTACCTCTCGGCCTCAAACTTTGCAGCCTATATATGCTATATTTGAAAAAAAAAAAAAAAAAAAAAACTAACAAAAAAACTGATTTGTAAGATTGAAACTCAGAATTGTGAAATATAAACTCACAATTACATTTTTTTTCTCTGAATTCATAGTTCTTGCAATTGTTTATTTGTTTTTTTTTTTTAATTAATTTCTTAACATGGAATAACTAAAAGGTAACTGAATTCTGAGTTTGCATCTCATCTGCATCTGTTTTTTTTAATAATAATAATAATAATAATAATAGCAAAAATAAGCTCTTTTTTGTAGTTGTAACTGATTATCTTTGTTCATAATGCAACCTTTTTATTGTTCAACAGTCAAAACTTTGTACATCACCACAGTATTTAATATTCACTGTGACGAGGGGGGCGGGGCCGAGGGATGTGGGAACACGAGCGAGGCCGGTGGAGTGATTGGGAAATCCGCTACACCTGCGACCCACCACCGGTCTTGAGTCCCACAGAGGAGATGGAAGGATATAAAACTGGAGCGACGACAGTGAAGGACGAGAGAGGACCAGGCCTGGGCTTTTAGTTGTGTTTTGGTTTTTATTTGAGCGCACCAGTCGTCCGTGAGGGGCTGGTGCGCTGTTTTGTGTTTATTTTGAATAATTAAAGTTTCATTTTGATTGTCCGCCGGTTCCCGCCTCCTTCTTCCGTATGAATATGAAAGGTTAATTCATTACATTCATATTTCCAATCAATTGCATATTCAGCCACTAGTCACCATCAATGTAACAAAACAAAAGCACATAGAAATTTAACAGTTGTTAAGGAATCCTGCTCATCAATCACACCATTTCTATATGCTGCCAAAAATGATACAATGTTTTTTTTTTATTTCTCCCTCACTCTGCAGTCTCCCCAACATGCATTCATATTGTGCAATTTCAATCATCCCATCAATCTAATCTTTCGAATCAGGGGTTTTGGGGCATTTTCAATTGTGCAAGATCATCCTGGCAGCTGTGATACAACCAATCTTAATAAGGGTAAAAGCATTTTTTGCTACATTAGGTACAACTGATTTATCTCCAAGAAGGCAGAATTGTGGTTCCACAGGTTAAAGCTCAACCACTCTTGAAGTATTTTCTGAATTTTATGCCTGAACATCTGAACTAAAGAACATTACCAAATTATATGTAAATAAGTGCCCTCTTTTTCCTTGCATTTCCAACATAGATTATTTTTTTCAGCTATCCCCATCCTGTAAAGTCTAGATAAAGATTATCTTTATTTTCAAATCAGTTTAATTGTCTCCTGATGTAGTTTAAATCTAATTCTCCTATGTGCTTTCTTACTGTAGCTTGCCATTAGTTTAAAGGTGAAGTGTATCATTTTTGTGACACTAATGTCATCAGACAGTAGTGGTTCAATGGATTACAAATCTCACGGTTCGGATTGTGGTTTCTGAGTCACTGATCGGATCGTTTTCGGATCAGCAAGAAAAAAGATCAATATAACTTTGCTTTCCTTTTATTACTTAAAGCTAAGTACTTCTTTGATACTTTCTTCGATACCTACCAAGTGAACAGAAAAAAAGAACAAATACACAAATTACAAGCATGGATAAATACAATAGAACAAAGTTACAAATAAAATAAGGTCTGTAGTATTCAGGTACAGAAATGTTATTGTAATAACACTGCATAGTATTCACTATATAAATTAAATATATATTAACCTTGTTAAAGCTTTGTTTTGTTGTATGATTGGCATTGATGGCAGCAGGAGCTATTTATATAAATTCCTCATATCTGTAAACATACTTGGCAATAAAACTCTTTCTTTTTTTGATTCTGATTAAATGATGCTGTCCCTTTAAGACCTGATGCATGAGTACCAAATTGAGGTCTCTTTCACTTCTTCTTGTTCTAGAAAACATGTACAAATGTAAAACTTTCACTCTACATGGTTACTTTTTGCAGGTAATCTGTGGGTCACATGCGTTGCCAAACTGCGGGGCCTGGTCTATACGGATCACGGATCAATGATTTGTTCAACCCCTATCAAACAGATTGCAAAATTAAAGACTATGTTCAAACAAGTTTCTTGGACAGTCCTGCATTAAGCTCCATTTCATTGTTTCAGGTGAACTGACCTATAAATTGATTACCTATAATTGTCTATTTGTATTAAATTAGTATAGAAAGAAGTGGGGAGCAGGACTTCACCAAGTACAACATATTCCTAGGTCAACATCCTTGTTGATCCTGGAACAACATTCCAAACAACCAATCAGAACTGAGATATCACTTTTAAGAAAATATCTGTTTTAGGCTTACGGGATCAGGGTAAGGTGCTTCTACATCCTTGTTAATCAGCTATCATTTCCCATTGATTTTAGGAATAAAATATGGGTAGGGTTAGGTTTAGGGGTAGGGACTGGGTTAAGTCAAAATTTTTGGACAATAATGTTGATTCAGGATCATCAGAAGATGTTGATCCAGGAACATGTCTTACTTGGCAAAATCACGCCGACCGAAGGATGTAGTTGAACATTAAAGGGTTAGTTCACCCAAAAATAAAAATTAGCCCATGATTTACTCATCCTCATGTATATGACTTTCTTCTTTCAGGCAAATCCAGTTGGGGTCTTTGATCTTCCAAGCTGTTTAATGGCAGGCAGCAGGTGTTGCAGTGCATCAGTCCAAAAGAAGTGAAGTAAAGCGCATGTGCAACGCCGACCTCATTCGTCATCCTCCTGGAGCTGCTTCCACGTACAGCTGTTGGCGCAAGCTACATTAAAGTGATTAAATTTAGAATTTGGATATTTTTCTTACAAAAATGCATCAATTCGCTACAGGATGCATTTGTTCACCTCCCTGAGCCATGTGAGGAACTTTTTATTATGGATGGATGCGCTTTATTTTACTGCAACACCCACCGAGTGTCAATAAACCGCTTGGAAAATCAAAGTAAAATTTTTAATATAAGTACAATTGGAATCATCTGAAAGAAGGAGGTCATATACGCCTAGGATGGCTTGAGGGTAAGTAAATAATGGGCTACTTTTCATTTTTGGGTGAACTATCCCTTTAAAAACCATTAGATTGCTATAGCTGCTTTAAATTATGCAGCTAGTAGTTCGGCAAGGTTCAGTTTCAAAGTGTTTTCCCTAACACTGTGAATATTTTAAAGCATACCCTTAAGCATAACTCTGGTAGAAGTGTTAGACTCCAATTATGGCTCTAGGTGTTTCACCTTTAGACTGCTTTAAACCGACCTTATTTTGATGCATGATGTATCAATGTATGCAAATGAATGCTAATGTTCATGAATATGCATTATTTTATTCATGCAGCACCTGCTGTGCTTTAAAGGCTTTGGCACGTCTCATCGGCTCCTTCAAGGTATTCGCAGCACAATTACATCGTCTTGATATGTTTTGAGTCTCATGATGTCATAATGTCAGTGGGTGGAGCCATTAGAATAAATGACAGACGTTCACATAGCACACTTTTTATAGTATTTCTACAGTGTGTATACTATATGTACATTTTGAATGCAAAATGGCTGTACATATGTTTTCATATATATATTGATCAAAGAAATAAATTACATTTTAACATATCTTCACATTAACTATTCTATGAAATTGTTCTATGAACAATTACTTGAAATTGTAATAATATTTCACAATATTACTGTTTTTATTGCGTTTTTCTATCAGATAAATGCATCGTCAAGAGACTACTTTTTAAACATTAAAAAATGCTAACAAAACCTTTGAATGGTAGTGCAAATATTGCAAGTATTTATTCTTTATTCACACACATTCATTACTCTCAAAACATGCATTGATAAAAAAAGTACAGAATTTAATGTACTTTATTGTGCTTCTTACATTAGTTATTTTTATATACTTTACAACAATGAGCATTTTGTGTGTGTGTATATATAAATATATATATATATATATATATATACTCTCACTGGCCACTTTATTAGGTATGCATGTTCAATTGCTTGGTAACACGAATTGCTAATCAGCAAATCACAAATAGCAGCTACTCAATGCATTTATGCATCTAGATGCGGAGAAGACGACTTGCTGAAATTCAAACCAAACATCACATTGAGGAAGAAAGGGGATTTAAGTGACTTTGAATGTGGAATGGTTGTTGGTTCCAGACGGGCTAGTCTGAGTATTTTTAAAAATACTGATCTACTGAGATTTTCACACACAACCATCTGTAGAGTTTACTGAGAATGGTCCAAAAAAGAGAAAATATCCAGTGAGCGGCAGTTGTTTGGACAAAAATGCCTTGCCTCTTGTCAGAGGTCAGAGGAGAATGGGCAGACTGGTTAGAGATGTTAGAAAGGCAAAAGTAACTCAAATAACCACTCGTTACAACCAAGGTATGCAGAATAACATCTCTGAACACACAACACGTGGCTACAATTCACACAGACTCACCAAGATTATACAATAAAAGATTGGAAATATGTTGCCTGGTCTGATGAGTCTCGATTTCTGCTTTAGAATTTTGCGTAAAGAACATGGAAGCATTGATCCATCCTTCCTTGTCTCAATGGTTCAGGCTGCTGGTGGTGTTGTAATGGTGTGTGTGTGGTGAGGGATAGGATGCAGGATAGCAGGATAATGCACCATGTTACAAAGCTCAGATCATCTTAGACTGGTTTCTTGAACATGACAATGAGTTCACTTTACTCAGATGGCCTCTACAGTCACCAGATTTCAATCCAATAAAGCAGCTTTGGGATATGGTGGAGTGACAGATTCGCATCATCGATGTGCAGCCGACAAATCTGCAGCAACTGTGTGATGCAATCATGTCAATATGGACCAAAATCTCTGAGGGATGTTTCCAACAACTTTTTGAATCTATGTCATGAAGATTTAAGGCAATTTTTAAGGCAAAAAGGGGTCCAAACCGGTACTAGCAAGGTGTACCTAATATATATTTTATAAATGTTTTTTTTTTTAACTACATCACTGTTTTACTGTGCTGTATGCACTTACAAGTGCAGTAGTATTTCATTAAGTGCTAGTATTCACCATAGTACAGTAGGGACTTAATGGAGTGTAATTTTACTTTCATCTGTGATGTGTGTATGATATATATATATTGCTTTTAATAATGACATTGATCAAGTTGCAGTGACATGACAGGGTCAGGTGACCTATGAGAAAATGGGAGTTGGTTGACATTTGCACTGGAAAATCAGAACTGATTGCATGAAAGAACGAGAGCAACATTTCAGCCGGTTTCAGAGCATCGACCATATGTCAAAGCATCCAAATAAAAAAATACAATTTATGTTCTTTGAATACGAATCTCTTGTTTAGTTTCAAGTCACCAGATTGACATATTACGAAGTGTACATCTGTCTTCCCCAGCGTTAGTAAAGCCATCTGGTTGAGCCATTACCCTTTGTGCCTCTGTACAGATGTTGGAGAGAGATTTCATCCAGCCTGCAGGACTCGTTTCTAAAGACTCGGGGGAGAGAAATGTTTAGATAAGCATGTTAAATTGGAACAAGTCAGACCCGGCATTTGTCTGTGCTGTTGAATCAATGTGACCAACGTCACATTTCAACTTCAAATGCATTGCAAAATATAAAACAAGGCTCAATTTCATGGCTTAATTATTTTCATTAATACTCAGATGTGTGTTCATAAAATAACTGATTATGAAAAAAAAAAGCTTTTTTTCTTCTCCTGAGTTCACAACAAACCCATCAGAACCATTTGTGTCTCCATAATGGAACCGAACATGCTGGAAAACATCTACTCCGTGGGTCTCTAAACTTATTGTGAAGAACCAGCATAATCCGGTGGGCTGCAGGTTTGATATACTTGAATAATGTGCAGTAGCTGCTTTTTTGACTGGTGCTTCAGGCAATAACACATGCCTTTTGCACTTTTAATCACTGTCACTGTTCTTTTGAACTTTCTATTCTTCGAAGAATCCTGAAAATGAAAAAAATAAAAAATAAATAACGGTTTCCACAAAACAAATTAAGCAGCACAACTGTTTTCAACATTGATAATAATCAGAAATGTTTCTTGAGCACTATATCATCATATTAGAATGATTTCTGAAGATCATGTGACACTGAAGACTGAAGAGTATTGATCAGCTTTAAACATAAGAATAAATGATATTTTTCAATATATTCACATAGAAAACAATTCTTTTAAATTTTAGTGATATTTAATAATTTTACTGTTTTTACCATGTTTCTGATCAAATAAATGAAGCCTTGGTGAGCAGAAGATTAAAAATTTTAATGAACCCTAACTTTTAAAGGGTAGTGTAAATATAACAAATATATATATTTTATTTGAACACATTTTCATTACTTTAAAACCTTTAATGCCTTTATTATTCATATTTAACACACTTAATTTCATGCATTTATTGCATTAGATATTTTAATCTACTTTGCAACAATAAACGTTTTGTTTAAAAGAAAATCACAATTTCAGAGTGAATGCATCAATAAAACGTGAATAATATATTGTATATTTTTAAAGCTATTTACTCTGCTGTGTATTAATATTTCATTCAATGCTAAAATTCACCATAGTTCAACAGAGACTGAATGCTGTGTCATCTGTTATTTGGGTATGATATATCTCGCCTTTAATAAATAAAAAATTTAATTTAACATTGATCAAGTTCAAGGGATTCCCACAAGCATTATTAATTTTTTTATACCACAGCATTGTTGAAATCTGATTGGTCAAGAGTGTTCATTTGTTTCTTTAGTAATGTTTCTCAACATGACTTCATAGAGCTGTACAGCAAACCATCCAATAAATGACAGTGGACATGAAAATCAGATTAAAAGGACAGCTGACACTGAGGGTGTTGTTTTGAGTTCTTTAAAATGCATTATTCCATGATCTGCTTTTTAAAGGGATGTGTTTTTTCTTCATCCACAGCTCTCCTTTTTTTCCTTCTCTTATCCCTCTCTTTAGTTTGCCCTCCTCTGCTGTGCCTGATCAGAAGTGACACTTTCTGCAGCAGTTAGAAGCTCAATGAATCACACACACACACACACACACACACACACACACACACACACACACACACACACACACACACACACACACACACACACAGGCACCAGGAATCATAATTAAACTAAACGAAACAGGAAAGAGACCATAAAAGGAAACACAGGAAGAACTAAGGAGGCAAAACGTGTCCAAAAATCTGACACTGGGGTGATGCAAGGTGGTTTGGTTCCTGTTGGTCCATCAGTTGATCCCACTCCTAAATCTCACTATTTTCGTTGGCAGTGCAAAAACACCCACAGTGACCCGTATTGTGTCTCAAATGTCAGTCTGAAACTTTTCTGCTTCTTGCTTGACTGCTGAATCACTGACAGAATTCACACCTGTCTGAAATGCTGTAAGTCAGCGTTTTCATGATGTGACCATCAGATAGAGTGTATTGTAGCGTGTGTAGTGTGAGGGGAAAGCCTGTCTCCCAGCGCTGCAGCTCCATGTGATTGATTGAAGGAGATCGGAGGAGCCGCAAGCATCAACACAACGAGTGTGAACTCACAGCGCTGTGAATGTTGCATAACACCAGTCATGATGCAGCACACACAAAATAATTCATATATGATTTAAATAGATTACTTTTATTTAAATGTATTTAACCCCTTAACTGTCACCCCATCCCGTATACGGGACGCCTATGTTTACTTCACTAAATCTTTATCTAATCATGACAAACTATATATCGTTGGAAAGGTCTAAGACTCCTAAATAGATATTTTACCAATCTTTTTTGATAAAAATTATGTAGGAAAAGTAATAGATTAATTTATGGCAAGAGTGGACCCCAAAAACCTACATCATAACAGGAGCTCTGACCTTTGTCAAAAAAAAAGTCTTCTTTGTTGCCTTTTTTCCCCTATCACACTTTAGAAATCATCAGAAATTATATATCACTTGAAAACTTAAAATCTCAAAATTCATCCTTTGAAACCCATTTTAAATTCAAACATTGCATTACCATGAAAATGGTACATCAATACCATGTTACAAAATGTTTTCAGTCAAAAACAATTAGGTTTGTTTCATGCACATTCAAGTCTATCTTCAAAAATGTGAGTGACAGTTAAGGCAAGGCAAGTTTATTTATATAGCACATTTCGTACACAATGGTAATTTACAAAATTTTTTGCTTTACAAAAAAGAAAGTAAAATAGTAATGAAGAAAAATAATAACAAGAATAAAACAAGCAATTTTAAAACTTTTAAAATTATTAAAACTGTACGTATTTAAAATGAATTTAAAACAGTTAGAAAATGATTTTACATCAAATAAAATTAAAAAAACAGTGAAAATATATATTGAAATCAGTTCGGACATTGCACAGTGCTCATTCAATAAATGCACAGCTAAAAAGTTTTAAGTCTAGATTTAAATGTGACTTGTGTTTTAGCACATCTGATCTCTTCTGGAAGCTGATTCCAACTGCTTAAGGGGTTAATTATTTATATTTAAACCGTAATTCATTTGTATAGTTTTATGTAATTAATATAAATTAATTTATCATTTAAATGTATTGGTTTAATGTAAATACATTTTTGTTTTAAATAAGAAAATTTAATTTGATTAAATAATTATATATAAAAATATATAAATATAAAAATTGTACACACACACACACACACATGTATGTGTATATATATATATATATATATATATATATATAATCATTTATTAATGTATATTTAAATGATAATAAATTTTATATTTTAAAATGTACAATTTAATAATATATAACATCTTTATATTTAATTACATATTACATATAATAAAATAATTTAACTAATATATAATCTAATTATATTTGTATTAACATTTATTTATATTTTAAAAATACCCAAATCATATAATATAATATAATATAATATAATATAATATAATATAATATAATATAATATAATATAATATAGTACAGTACAGTACAGTATAGTATAGTATAGTATAGTTTTGTATTATATTATATTATATTATATTATATTATATTATATTATATTATATTATATTATATTTCATAATAAAACAGTCAAGGTCTATGATATTCATTAGATATTAAAAGTAAACCTTTGTGTGTTGTTCAGGTTTTGCCTTTATTTTACATTGTATGAGACCAAATCTTCCCACAAGGATAGTAGAACCTGAAATGAGCTGCACTGTGTTGAGCAGCCAACAGTTCCCGTGAGAAAACATCATCATAAACACATAAATAATGTCTCCATGAACATGCAGAAAAGTGTTAGGGCTAGATGATAGGACATATTAAAATATCATTAAATTACTGTCATTTAAATACCATCGATTTAAAAACCATATCCAAGTCTCAATCATAATTGAAAAGTGCGTGTGTGTGTGTGTGTGTATGTGAATAGGAGAAGGAAAGTGCACGCTGATGTGTGTATCAAAAATGTTTGCTGGGACAATTATATCCCTTCCCGACAATATTTACTTCATTCAAATGACTGACTGTTTAAACAGCCACTTTTCATGAGCCAAATTAATATTTGTCCAGCTCTTCCCGACATAAAGTGTCTGTTTTGGAATATACTTGCATGCTATTTACATAATTCATGTTAGTTTTCAGCATTGCTAATGCTGCTTTTGAGCGAGGCAAATTTAAATGGACGTTAATAACAGGACTGATCTGAATCATTCTCGATCTCTTATTTTTCCACCGTCAGAACTGATTAATTAATTAGTGTCCAAACCCAGTTCTGTCTCCACCGCTCTCACTGTTTTCATAAACTGGGTCAAGTATAATAAGATTAATGCTCTCTTTGGGTTCCCTCAACTAGTGATTCCCTGTTTTTAAAGGCAGATGCTCGGGTTTGTAGTTTACAGTATGCCTACTCTGGAAAAATATAGCATGTTACGTATGTAATAGCTTAGTGCTTAAGGAATACTGTGCGGTTTAGCCATTGAAAAAATGTTTCAGGCAGTACAGTAGTGATGTTTTGTAGTATGTTACTCATGTTGCATGTGAATTTCATTGGGTTATCATCTCAAAAGTAATGGTTTTCCAGATTGGATTCAGTATGTGCTACACCATAAGCAGTACACTAGTATTCCATCCCTGTATCAGACAATAATTAAGGCTTAACACAAGCATGTGTACAGTTGTTGTTAATCAGTTTGTGAGTGTAATATTGCTTTTATATAATGGTGACTTTTGTTTTAGACAGTGCTGGCAGTTGTGTCTTGTTTTTTTTGTTGTGTTTTTTTTGCTCTGATAACAAAATTAGTTCTAAGTGAAGCTAAATCAGAATCAAGCCCTAAGCATACTAAGTATATAAATTAGGCTTTGAATGTGGCTCATACAAGCCTAACTACATTTTAATATTCTGTTTTGATCATTTATGTAATCTGATCTGCAACCCGAATCTTTAATTACCTCGATGTCTGGTGTTTGAAACCCATTTTTCTGCTTGTGGATAAAGATATCACCAAATAGTGACATAGTGTAAATAAAAGGTGAAGACTTGAGTGTGTTATTTCCAGAAGAGGATCTTAAACACACTGAAGGTCTACTCATTGATTTGGATCTAAGTATAAACATTGATTAATTAAGAGCGCTGAAAAACTGGTCTCTTTCCCCACAGGCTATCAGATACCCAGACACATTTCAATATACTTCATATCACTCCTCAAACAGAATGGATTAAAACTATTTGTATTATATCTGCAGTATCCAGTTTGTGTTTATACTATGCAAATTTTCTGTTTGATTACGAAAATATGAACTGTTTTATTGCCTCCTGGAGCATATTTGGGAACCATTATTCTACTGAGCCATGATGAGTCAAAAGATAAAGATTTACAGAGCAAATATATGTTTTCAAGTCATATGCATTCATTAAATAATATTGTCAGTCATAACTAGAGCATGATGGTAAACACTTTAGTGTTGTATTCTTATAACAGTTTATTTATTTTTACTTATTTTGTTTTCTTTTTTTTCATAACCATATCTCAAAAATGTATTAAAGTCTATATTTTTGAATTTAGTGCAACACATTTAAAATGTCAAAGCAACTCAAAATAATAGAGAGTTTCTTAATCATAACATTTGTAAGCTTGCTACAGTGTGAACTCTGAATTTTATGATTAGTAGTGGATGCTGCAAGCCTACTTTACATTTTGAAAACGTATTTTAAATTTATATTTCATGCTAAAATGTATTATATTGAAAGTTAATTACTATATTGTAAACTTTGTTTCTTTTTCAGTTTCAACTTTTTTATGTTACACAAGCTTCAGCTTGGTTTTAAAGCCAATTTATTATCATTTAAGTCAAAATAACTTATGCAGCCAATGCACTAGAGCATTTCTCATAACTTCTGCTTTAAGATAAGCCAGTTCATAAACTTCCAGTGAAGCGTCATTTTATGTTGTGTATACAGTATATATAGAGACTTTTAAGGACCCTCACGGAAACCTCTCCTGCCTAGATCTTTCCAGAAACTGAGAAACAAAATAATTGCAAAATGCTATATGATGAAAGTGGCATTAACATGTAGTTTCAAGTTGCTTAACAACATGTGATTTTATATGCTGAGCCTGTAATCCCAGGAGAGCACCCCGAAACGTGATTGTACATTTAAATGCTTACTAGCTACATTCACGAAGATGTTCTTTTACTGTACTGAAGTAAAGTATAGCAAGTGCAGGAAGTCACAAAGTCTCATGTTATTTGAAAAGTAAATGAATAATTAAGCCCATGCAGACACCAACAGCCTAGAAGGGTTAATTATTTAAATACTTAACTAGTTGAATTAAATAAGTTAATTATTAATGGTATAACAATTAAATAATAATGCATTCAATATTTTTATAATTAAATTAAAAGCAAAAATTTTTAACGTTTTGTCTAGAAGCTTAGAATTACTGTATAATTTAGTCTGAATCAGCACCTAGAAAGGACCTCTACTGCCTTGAAAGACAGCGGAGACCAGGACAACTAGAGCCCCAGATACAGATACAGGAAACAGATGATTCTTCTGCACAATCTGACTTTGCTGCAGCCTGGAATTGAACTACTGGTTTCGTCTGGTCAGAGGAGAACTGGCCCCCCAACTGAGCCTGGTTTCTCCCAAGGTTTTTTCCTCCATTCTGTCACCGATGGAGTTTCGGTTCCTTGTCGCTGTCGCCTCTGGCTTGCTTAGTTGGGGTCACTTCATCTACAGCTATATCGTTGACTTGATTGCAAATAAATGCACAGACACTATTTAAACTGAACTGAGATGACATCACTGAATTCAATGATGAACTGCCTTTAACTATCATTTTGCATTATTGACACACTGTTTTCCTAATGAATGCTGTTCAGTTGCTTTGACGCAAGCTTTTTTGTTTAAAGTGCTATATAAATAAAGGTGACCTGACTTGAATCACTGAATACACAGGTTTATTTTTGACATCGGCTTGTTAGAAAGTTCATTCTGTCCATTGCTACAGTTTTGAATGTCAATCATAGTAATGACTCACGAAACAATTTAGGGGATTCACTCGTGCAATTTTTTACACTCGTGTTTGTCATTCCTGAAACCGTTTACATTAGTATATAGTATACAGTATGGTCCCCTTTTCTTCAAATTGTGAATGGATTATGTAGAGTAAGGTCACTTCTCTTATAGCACAGCTGATTTTGACAGTCGGCCGGAAATGTCTGAGCTGGCTTTTATAAAAGCAGGAACCGTGCACAGTTAGTCCCTTTAATTGTACTTAAATTATTAGGCACCAATGGAACCCAAATTCTGTATTTGAAATGGACTTTTTTTATTGTGTGCTGATGAAATGAAACAGTCAGGGGTGTTTGATTAAGAAAATATTGTAAATATGTTCTGTTGTAGTTCCTCAAGAAACAGGTTTGGGAATTATTAATCTACTGAATCATGAGTCAAAAGGCAAGGGTTTACAGAGAGTTATATTCATTCATTGTCCATCTGATAATATCAGTCATAACTAGATGATGACGGTAAACACTTGAGTGCTGAACTCTTATACCAGTTTATTTATTAATTAATTTATTGTAAAGTGAGGGACTGTAGTGGCACGTCTGACTCACTTGGTGTCCAATGCAAGATAAAATATGAACAACAACAAAAACATTCTCCATTTAGTGAGAAATTTATTATATGTAAATTTGCTTGTTTATGTTTAAGATAATTGCTTTTTGCTAATGGCCTTCAGTGGTTTAAGTGTGGTGTTCTTTTCTTTTATGTGGACACATTTATATGGAAGAAAAAAGGTGTTTTAAAAGTAACTGCAATGTTTTATCTCACAATTCTTTTTTTTCTTGGAATTGCAAGATTTAAGCTGACAATTTGCACGTTATAAAGTCAGAATTGCAAGGCAAAATAATTTAAAAATACAAAAAAAAAAAAGTGTGAGATACAAACTTGCAATAGTGAGTTATCAAATCACATTTTCTTGCAAATACGAGTCTCAAAATTCTGATTTTATGAATAAAAAAGTATTGTTTAGAAATAAAATGTATAGGTATAGGTATAGATATAGATATAGTATAGACATAAAAATAAATTAAAAACTCATAATCTGGAGAAAAAAAAAGTCAGAACTGGAAGATAAGAGAATGCAATTATCTTTCATCATCAATTATTTTTTTCTTTGTTGCATGGTGGAAACAAGCTTCCATAGATGTATGCACAATTTCCTTTATGAAAGCATTTTATTATTTTTTTCTTAGAGTTTGGTTAGCTACCCAGTCCTAATCCTCATTAAATAATGTATTAATTTTCTGAAAAAGTAATAAAATCTTGAGCTCGTAATGTAATAATGATTTTTCAATGATAACATTTCTCATAAAAGGGCACTATATTAGAAATGTATTTCATTATGAACACACTGCAGCAATTTATAATGGTATCACAATTCATAAGGTAATACGAACACATAATGTATAATATCGACACACAGCAAATCCATGACGTGAAACAATTACAAATCAGTAGGAATTTAATGTGGAACAATCAAATATATATCACTGCATGATTTAAAGGTGTACTCAGCAAGTTTCATTTGGCGTAAAAAAAAAAAAACTAAACTAAACTAACCCTAACTGTTAGAGAAAGGTTTTTGAATAAAGAAATATATACAATTATATTTCAGGGTGTTTTCATGTAATTCATAAACTGATAACACCACATAAAAATAAGCAAAATAACATTAAATCACATGATACAAGATAAATATTTAGATTTCACTGGCCTGTTTTGACTCGTGATTGGTCACTGCTGGATTAAGTCATGTTGATAAAGTATTTAAAAGAACGCACTCAGGACGAGCACTGTCAAAAGTGTTTGCACAGTAAGAGCTTAGATAAACACCACAAATTGCAGTTGCATCCCTGAACACAATGAAGACAGTTGTTCTGTTTCTGCTCCTGACTGGAGTGGTGGGTCGTGCACAAGGTGAGTGGCTTCACTGGCATTTTCTATTGATCCTTTTCAGCAGCTTGACCTGGAGCATTTGTGTGTGTGTGTGTGTGTGTATGCATTTGAATATACTGAATTCCAAGCTGAATTTGGTTTGATATCTCTCTTTACACAGGCTGGCAGAACAGGTATGATGGGATTCTAAACTTTAATTGTCCCGCAGGCCAGTCAATATCCTCCATAACCAGGTGAGTATACTGCTTATTAATGTGCATTCAGTGATTATAAACATATAATAAACTATCAGACTTTTTAAGACAGAATTGTTTCATTGTTGTAAACATTACATTTAATTGACTGAGTGATGCAATTGAATTGTTTTTGCCATGAAAATTACCATTGCTGCTGACACAGCATTCAATCAGAAATAAAGAATTATAATAAACTATCAAAGTTTCCTTGACTCATGCCGCATTACCTGGTTTGA
Source organism: Carassius carassius (assembly GCF_963082965.1). Taxonomy (NCBI): domain Eukaryota; kingdom Metazoa; phylum Chordata; class Actinopteri; order Cypriniformes; family Cyprinidae; genus Carassius; species Carassius carassius. The sequence goes on from NC_081767.1 coordinate 32,978,484, forward strand.
ATTCACATTCAGTTTTCACGTGAACTACCGCAAAAGTGATTTAGCGTGACAAATTACGAACAGAAGCTGTCAAAGGAGAAGCATTCAAAACACTTGTACGTATACCAAGTGGAAACATCCAAAAATGTTGTTTAATACTCTGTAAACAGCGCTCGTTTTCCAGAGTAATGTATATCATTTTCAGGCATCAGGGAGATGCTGTCAGTATGAGGAGATTTGGGATGTCTGTAAATGTCAGTTTTAGCTTTGCCATGGAAACTCCTTAACATTTCAAATTTAAATGTAAATATCAATGCAATTTAAATAATAATAAATAATAATTTCTCTATTCCAACTTAACAAAGCGAGCACAACAATAACTACGAGGACCGGGTTTGGGACTTTGGCTGTCAAGTCACCAATGGCCAGAGAGGAAGTTGTTTCTGGACAAGTTACGTCAATGACTTCGACCAAGTGATCTTCTTTGAGTGTCCAGCACAACACGTGATCGCAGGAATGAGCAGCTACCACAGCAACAGCTATGAGGACAGACGGTGAGCTCTGATGTTTGACCGATGCTCATCTTCAAACTCTGACTCTCTTTAACTCCTCTGAGCTGATGCCAATACCATGTTTTCACACAGCTGGAAGTTTTATTGCTGTCAAAGTAATTGTATTTCTGCAAACTGTCATTGGACCTCGTACGTGAACTCCTTTGATGAGTACTTCCACTGGACTGTGCCTTCCGAGAGCGTTCTGGTGGGCACTCAAAGCTACCATCAAAATCGTGAAGAGTGGGTAGAATTTATGTTATTTCTATATCTATGACTATTTCAAGTGGAACATGTCAGATTGTGAGCTCTGTTGTTCACTAATGTATTGTACTTCTTTCAGAGATCGCCGATTTAGGTTCAAGGTCTGTTCCCGGCGCAGATGTTGATTCCAAGAATTCATGATGAATGTTATCCCATGATCCTCCGAAATAAATGCAAGTTGAAAATGAACTCTGCGACTGATCTCATGTTTAATTAAAAAATATAGGCTTGTGTTTGTGTGTGTGTGTGTGCATGTCTCAATAGGCTTAATCATTGGATTAAATAATAAATCATAAATTAAATCATGTGCCAAATCCATCTAAAAAAATAAAATAAAAAAAAAACATTTCACAATATTGACATTCATTCACTGGGGGTGTAAAAATGACTGTGTGGTGAAATAAATACTAGCTACTACAAAGAAAGTAATTTACATGAATGAGTTAGTTCAGGCAAGAATGAAAAAACAAAAAAAGTAAATTGTATGTTAGTACTCAATTTAAGCTTGTAGAAGTTAAAACGTTAAAATTACTCAACTACTTAACTTTCTGAAACTGCTGTTCCCATCATGCACTGGGGCAAGAAAAATTTATTTAGTTTTTCCAGCTGTATAGGCACTGTTTTATCATTGCTTTTCCAGTTAGGTTTAGTAACTTGCTGTTTTGCGTCATCTGGAGTTCAGATTCTACTCAAAAGGACACATTCATACTCCGAAATAATCCATCAGATGTTAGCGCTGTTGTGTATTGTGTACCAAGTAGAGGTCTTCACGGGTCCAAAAATTCGTGCCCGAACCCGAAAGAGACCCGTAATGTACTACACCGAACCGACCCGGACCCGTCTAATATTTCAAAAGCTGGACCCGGACCCATGTAGATCCGAGAAATGCCCTTCCCGGACCCGACCCAGACCCGTATATTATTTGAAATCTGGACCCGAACCCACCGGGAAGACACAGACCCGACTGGACCCGACGTTCACATATTCCACCATAAAATTGCTATTACAAATCAATAAACCTGTTGCGAAAAATACAGCTTTTCGTCTTACCTAATTTAAAGAGCAGTAGTCTCTCTTCCTTGCACCTGACTGCCTGTGATGCATTACAATCCTCCGACAAGAAAGTTATTCATGTTATTCCTCTCGTTATTCCAAGTCCAAGCTGTATCCACTCATTATTTCAGTTTCAAAAGTCCACTTGATGTCACGGTGACAGATGACAAATGCTACTGTGCACATGTACATTCTGACTCGAGTTAATTCGCATAATAACTTCGACTGTTTGCCCTTTTGAACTATAATAATGATCGCTCGTGCAATGCCATGGCCGCTGACGTTATTTATTTGCTATCATCTGATCTCTGTGCTCTCTGCTCTGCATCGAGTCTGAATCTGAACCACTAAAACTTTAAGATTAAATGGTTCATTTATAATATTATAAAAATAGGAGAAAATGTAAAACGCGGTTAGGCGGTCGAAGTCTCCCTCACTGGTTGCCATAGAAACATGAAATGCGCTCGAGACTGCACATGCGTGCTAGCTGTATCAACCTAAAATGCTTTAACGCAGTTTGAGCGTCATAGAAAACATTCATGTGACAGTTCACCTCAGATTGTGTTGCTGATTTGAAATATATTAAATATGAGTGTGTCAAGTCTGCAAGCATTAATACCGTGCGTGCACTTGTATTAACTCTGAATCTGCGCGCTCTGCTTCTAAAAGCAGAGAGAGAGAGAGATCACTTTTTTTGGCTCCCTCTTTTCTTTTCCTAATTTTACAAGTTACAAAAAACACAAGCAGTCTTTGATCATGGCCGGGTGTTCTCCGAGTCCAATGACTCCGATCGCACGGGTATTACACACAATTTTAAACAGACCCGGGACCCGAGGTAATAGATTCGGGTCCCGGGTCGGGTCCGGGGTCGACGGGTCTCGGGTGCACTGTGAAGACCTCTAGTACCAAGTATTGAGTATTTGTTGTCTACACAATATCTACTGTTTATTATTTACATAGATGTTTCTAAGTAAAGCATACACTTTAAAAGCTTGGCTTAATTTACAGTGTTGTATTGTACTTGAAACTGAGTATTGCATAGTAAACCTTAACTAAGTAAAAATTACTCAACATATCTTACCTGGCCATGGTAATGTTACTTATTTTCTTTATTAATTTCACTTTACTTAGACAAGTAGATTTTAACTTATTCCATATGTGACAATTTAAAAAATCTAAATATTGTCTTAAATTGTAATTTAAATTAATGCAATTATTTTAAACATAATGTAGTTTATTTTTGTTGTTTACATCACTGATACAGTTGTTGTTGTTTTTCTATGAAATGTGTCACTTTTGTTTTCAGTGACATTGCATAGCCAATAATGTCTAGTTTGTTATTTTAACTTACAAGAAGTTAATTATCTACAAAAATGGAAAGCACCTCTATAGAGGATTATATAGCTGAAATTATGAATACATTTAACATTTTTGTAGCCTTTTAAAACAAAAAATTTAATTACCTTCTCTAAAATGTATTATTTTTTTATTTTTTTTGTGCATACAACTTTAGATGTACTTCTGGTTCACAGTGACTCAAAATAATGAAAAAATGCATAATCATAAAATTAGTGAAATTTTAAGAAAATGTTAAGTTCAGATTGTAGCAAGCCCACTTTAGATTTTTTTAAATTATGTGTTTGCTGTGCTTAAAAAAAAAAAAAGGATTTTTGTCTGTTTTTTGTCACATCCTTATGAATAGTGAAATCATGGCATTAACATTTTGTTGTATTGTAATCAGTTGTCTCATCAATGGCATTATGTTCAGTATTATCTATTACAAATCAATTGGAAAAGGTTGGAAAAGGACTTATTCAGAACACCTGATTTTATTGATAAGTGCAAAAATGACTTTACAGACATTCATATACATTTACAGTCTTAGACCGATCAGCATTTTTTTCACCTTAAATTCTTAGGTCAATAATGACAACATTTCCATTTTGAATTTGAGTTTGAATGTTTTTGCACTTGGGGGAATTTGTGAGAGTCTCAGCATTGCACTTTGGTGCAATACTTGTACTTCCAGCGCCGGTCTCTGAAAAACATGTAAAAAGACATCACATTAGTATTTAAAGGCAGTTTCATGTGCTATTGTGACTCTGGTATCATATTTGTGTCACCCATTTTCACTGTCTCATGAAAACCTATATCAATATTAAAATTAACCAAATAAAGACAGGACACAACACTTATTCCCCCTGAATATGCTGAAAATATGCTGAAACTATTAATCTTAATTATGCAGCTCTTTGTAATACTTAATTCTGATTGATTATTTGTGACATTCTGCTCTCAGAAATCAGTAAATATTTGACCATGTCTGTATATTTTGTTCCTGAACAGCCTTGTAATAAGCAAGCAGCCAATCAGTATCTCAAAACAATCCCGTCAGGCTCATATCAAGCCTGTTTACGAGTATGTTGAATTATTCTGGGGAGCTGTACTTACTCGTGTTTGTTTTCATGGTAGCTTTCAGCACCCACCAGGTAGTTATGGTTTGGCACTGTCCAGTGGAAATACTCATCAAAGTAGTTCACAAAAGGAGTCCACTCACAGTCAGCTGTACAGTGGTTGTTACTTCTACAGCAGTGAAACTGCCACCTGCATGTGTGAAAACAGTAATGACGTCGGCTCGGGGCGAACTCATGCAAAATCAGTGCAAAATCAGAGCTCACCGTCTGTCCTCATGCTTGTTGTTGTGGTAGCTGCTCATTCCTGTAATGATGTGGTGTGGCGGACACTCAAAGGTGAATTTCTGGTCAAAATCATTGACATTAGGTGACAAGAAACAGTCTAAAGTAGAGTCAAAGGTGTCTTTACAGCCAAACTCCCACATTCGGTCCTCGTGATGATTGTGATGTTGGCTTTGGTTTTGTTAGGCAGGGAAACAGTGTAATAATTCGGCTGAATTATCATAACATGACATTCTGATTATATATACGTACTTATGTATCATTAATAATACAAAAGCATTGTTTTCTCTAAACCAAATATGATACTTTTCATCCTTACAGTTGATTTTTTTTTGCTCACTTTTCAAGGCTTGCAAGCTAAATGTATTATGTTTTATTACATTAGTAATATTTTGATAGTATCTCCACCGTTACTGAAGTACAATCTGCGTTCAACTCACCTTTTTATATAGGATATTGACTGTCCTGAGGGGCACTTAAAATCTAGAGGCTCATCGTAGGTGTTCTCCCAGCGTAACTCTGTCTGATTTGATTCAGATTGAACATTTAACATGCATATATACTGATTAATAAAAGGAAACAGTTTTTCATAAAGTGTCCTACCTTGTCCATTGGCCAAGAGACCCGTCAGCAGTAGAAATGACGCAGCTCTCTTCATGGTGTGTGTGGTGGAGTGATGATACAAGACTTGAGACAAAACTTCTGCTTTTATAAGGACTTCAGGACTTCAGGTCACATATACGTAATGTAAGGTCAGTCTGTTAATTAACAAATGGCTTCTAGTCATGTTTGAACAGGTGGGACTGATTTCAAGGCCATTTGTTGTGCTTCTCTGGAATTTCTGCCTGAAATATCTTTATTGTCTGTGCCGGGTCAAATTTAACTTGTTTTATTGACGCTTTTGGAGAATCTTTCTCGCAGTTCACCTGTTTCACTGTGTGGCTTTGTTCATTTTTATCAGGGAATCATGGATTTTTGTCCGTGGGAAAACAGTACGTCGTGTACCTGTAACAGAGTAAACATAGATAAGCAGTGCTGTAAATTAAACATTACAAATGAATCCTTATGAATAGTGAAATCATTGTATTCAGTTGTCATATCAATGTCATCATGTTTTCAATTGCATTATTAAATTGAGTCTACTCATTTACTTAATATAAAATAACATTTTGTTCTGTTCTGTGTGATTTCTGCTGTCAACTTATTTCAAAGAATACATAATGCTTAACAAGGCTACACTTCAAATCCTTAAAAATGAATAACATGTCTGCAATCGTTTAACCATTATTCATCATGTAATATTTACTTTGTTAGCCGTGGCCCGTGGGACACAAAAAGCATTTTCTCTGACACGCTGTGACTGACAATCGAACATTAAATCGAATACACTAAAAAAATGCAACATATTTACAAAAGGAATCAATTTTATTTGTGCGTTGTAATCCAGATCTTCAGAATCCATACAACATACAACAAATTTTACATTTGTTTGCCTCTCTGTGCTGACATACTATATTTTAATGCAGCCAAATTCTCATTGAAAATGTTTTCAATGATATATTTGTTTTTAGACAATGGGATGAATATGAAATATGTTTACACTAGTGGATTTACGTTTTAAAGCGCAAAACTTGTCGTTTTTGTCATTTACACTTCTCCAGTGTTTTCAACCCTCACAAACAGAGACTTTCGAAAACGCTGTAGACCCCGTTTTAGTTTGAGAAGTCTGGGCTTGCGTTTTAGTTTAAACGGTTCAAAACGGAGACTTTTTGAAAAACATCCTTAGATTTCCTTTTGTGCAGTGTGAACGGAGATCGTTTCTGAAATGCAGTAAAAACACCAGTGTAGATGAGGATCATTTTCATTTCAAAGTATATTTGTAACTTTGTTGCAATCTTTTAGGAAAAAAGTTGTCTGAAAAAATGCTATAGTCACTAAAGCCTCATTCAGACTACATGATTTTAGCCAGATTTTGGCAAGATCTGCTTGACGTAGGTTGTCGAGGGGAATACCTACGAATAAGCAATGATCCCAGGCTGGTAAGTTTTGCATTGGGTGCTTGATTTTGAAAGTTAAACTTAATCTTTATGAAAGACGAGTTATGTAAATTTACTCAAAGGCTAAGGCTGATCTAAGATAAATATATTATTTGACTTTATTGTATATTTTTTTAAATAATACAATAATACAATTTGCTTAGCCAAATAATTACACACATAATGAATCATGAGACGCTTGAGATGGATTTGTTTATTAACAAAAAAGAGGTGTGGTCTTAAAGGTTATCCCTGCATAAACTATTGCATTCATAAATTAAATACTAAGTAACTCACTTGTAAAGTAAATAAAATGTGGGTCTACTGACCTCACTAAATATGCACAATAAACAATTCTCAATTGCGAGAAAAAAGTCAGAATTCTGAGACAAAAAATCATGATATATCTCGTTTATATCAAAATTTTGAGATCTGATTTATCTCACATGATCTGATTTACCATCATTTTATCAGATAAAAAAATAAATAAATGACCCATCTCAGTTGAGTTGAGTTGCTCATGTTTTATGATGCACATTTTTTTTAATGCATTTTGTCATTTATATCCACAGTTAATAGATTAACAGTAGGTGTATAGCCAGAGTTATTTTTCATGCAATATCCTAAAATTTGCATTTGAAATCATAGCTAATGTAGAAATGGACATAAATAGCTGTGCTAGCTTTGAAGAAAGTAGTGTTACAGTTTCTTTCTTTATGGATTCACACATGCATCAATTGTGCATTTTTCCATTTAATTAAATAATTTGAAATAAACAAAACACATGAAAGCAGAAACTGGATATGGTCATTACCTTTAAAAAGTGTTAAGGACATGATAAGCAAACTCACCATGATACAGATATCAACTTAAACAGAAAAAAATGATTGATCACATCGTTCAAAAAGTGTTTTTAATCTGTAACATGAACAGGCCTGGAAATCTTCTTCAGATGCATGACATTTATCAAATACCAATAGATAAAAAATCTAAACATGACTGCCTCTGCTAGAAATCATTTAAGATTCCACGGTTGTGCCACCTTCCATACAGTAACGTGCGGTGAAATCTTGTCATGGGTAGGCTGTGACCTATCAATGTGTGGAATATATGTTCATATATTCATTCAGTTAATTTAGCAACCCAAGTTCATATCAGGCATCATCAGATCGCTGCCTGCATTCAGCAAAGTCAGTCATGTGAGACTAATGCACAATCAAATATAATAATCAAATTAATGGACACATCTATCTTATGACTTATACAACAAACAAATGTTTTGTGCGGGACACAGAGAAGGAGGCGGCGCGGCAGCCTAGTCACTCCATCAAAATGCGCAAACGCGCACAGACAGCCACGGCACACACACACACACACACACACACACACACACACACACACACACACACACACACTTTTGGTCTGGTGACGGCGCACCAGGCTACAGTCAGAAAACATTGCGTCAGCAGTACAGCTTTAAAGTACAAAAACAGCTTATTCGCTCCTACAAACTAGTATTCGGGAAGCGCGCGGATTGAGTGAGAGCGAGTAGATCACGTGACATGAAGCAAGCTCGGTCTCTGCCTCAATGTTGATAATTCAAGACAGCATGAGAACTGACTGCGCATGCGCAAATCTACATAAACTACGTTCTATGGACCAAAGAGGCACCGCTCACCTCTGCCTCAATGGCCATGGCTTTTGAATTTCCTGCATGAAACAACGGTTTTTAGGAGCAAACAATGGCAAAATGAGTATATTATGTGTATTCCTGAAATTTTTTGTTACAAAAAATAATATTTGGAATAAAATTAATGCAATTAATAATGTGGTGAATTAATAAAGCTCTTGGAATTAATAAATGTAATGTCAACATTTCCTTTGGTGAGGCACTGCCTACCCTGCCTACCCTGACCGCACGTCCCTGCTTCCATATATAGTACCAGAGGTTGATGGTTTTGTGTAGCTTGTTTACAGGTAGGACCACTTATTCTTCAAGTACAGAAATATTAATTAATGAAATTGTTAAGGAATCTAAATCATTAAGTGCAATCAGATTCTGAATCATTAAAATCCTGACAATTCCCATCCCTAGTTAGTATGCTGCCTTAGTAGACACCTGCATGTAGACAGCACAGGTTTAACACACACTATGACATATATGCATGCACATGGTCCTTCTTTACCATCCTCACAGTGTGTGTGTGTGTGTGTGTGTGTGTAATCCAGTTTTGATTAATTACACAGGGCTGGTGTGGTGCCTCTGCAGGAAACTCACCACAATACAAACCACCAGAAACTGCAGTATACACTTAAGTGCCCTTTTGCTGCTATTTTACACACACACACACACACACACACACACACACACACACACACACACACACACACACACACACACACACACACACACACACACACACACACACAGGTTCATTATATAGAACAGTATTCTCTGCTTGGTTCTCAAGGTGCAAAAGAAGAGAGGAGATGTGGAACAGTGTGCAGTTATTACCTGGGGGCTTCGCATTAGTGCTGCTGGATCCTGACGCCTCATTATAGAGTGAACCGAGTCTCAAGAGCCCTGGCTCTATGACCATATCTTCTGTGTGTGTATGGATTCACAGGAATCGACTGCTGTGTTAGGTCTCAAACATCCTCTGTGCTACTACTGTATATGAATGCAGATGCTTCTTTCCAAGCAACATTTGTGAAATGTGTCAGGCCTGTTTTAATCTGTATGTATAGGCTGCATATATTTATCTTGGCACCATGTTAATCATTACCAGCATTCTGTCTGCCTCTTTTCCTTCTTTTCTTCTGTGTAGCTGAATATCAAAGCAATATTTCATCCAAAAATGAAAATTTGCAGAAAATGTATTCACCCTCCTGCCATCTAAGATAAAGATGAGTTTGTTTCTTCTTTAGAACAGAACTGTAGAAATGTATCAGTGCTCAGCAATGGATGCTCAGAATGGGTGCCGTCAGAATGAGAGTCCAAACAACTGATAAAAACATCACAATAATCCACAAGTAATCCACAACACTCCCGTCCACCAGTTAATGTCTTTTGAAGAGTATTTGAAGGAATTAAAACCATCATTATTTTTTTTTATCTACAAAACATTGCTTACAAATAAAATGCGATTTCATGATCATAATATTGCTTTCTCCAGTGAAAAAGAAATCATACAAATATTTAGTCATACAAAGCACGACGTATTGCATACAAATCACCGTGAGAGTTTTCCAATATGCCCACCACTGAGTGACGTCTGTACTTCGCGGTCAGAGAGCACCTGTCCATCAAAAGCTCACTATCCAATCAGAGTAGATCACTGTTAAGCCCGCCCCCACGAGAGGTTTGTGTCAAAACACCAAACGAAAAACTACGAAGCGTAAGCGAAATCTGTGGCAATGCATTCAGAATCCATGATTAGTGAAAACTAATCTTTGAAAAACATTAACAAAGAATGATATGAAGATAAAATTATGCCATAATGAATTGCAAGCGCAAGGTAAAATTTGTGAAAGTGTAAATAAGATTGCAAGCGTAAATCAAATTTGCATGCGCAAGATAAGATTTGTAAAGGTGTAAATCGACTTTCAAGTGTAAGAAAAAAATATTTGCAGCATTTTAGTGTTATTCGTAAGTGTAATTCATGTATTGTGAAACTGCAGCTTCATGCTAACGCAAAATAATAAGGATCTGCATTCTTCTGACTTCCATTTTTCCGCGTGTACACTTTTGGCACTGTTTCAGCGCACAGATGCGGCCAAAAGTACTGCAGGCCTGTGAACATCAATTTGCAAGCGAAAGCAACAGAGTCAAGAACTGCAAAACAGATTAATTGCGTAAAATCAAACTTTGTTTAAAAAATAAACTGCTGCAAACGTCTAAATTACTTGTTGGGTGCGTAGGATAAACGCTCCCGAAATAACCTGGTTTGCACAGTTCGTCTTTCTGCGCTTACAGTTTTGGCACGATTCTATCACTGACTTAGCTTTGCAAGCGTGAAAGAGGAGGGCGGGTCCACCTTCTTCATGTAGCCAATCAAATGAGCTTCTTGCTGACTCTCGATTTACTCTTATCTGATTGGTTCAATTATCGCGCCAGTCACAAGAAGAGAAACAAACTCCTTCGTGAGTGACTTTCTGACTTGGCTCAGCATCTTCCTCGCCGCCGTTATGGTACTTTTAACGCACACACAAATATATAATAATAAACAATTGTTGTAGGCCTATATTTAAATAATTTATAAGTTGTGTAGGCTACTATTAAGCCGACTCCCGCCTCCCGTGTGTTAATACTGCATACTATGACATTCTCGGTGTTAAGAAAAACAGATTCGGCTGGTTTGGCATTTTCATTGAAAGGATGTAGGTCTATATGTTAAGCATCAGCTCAAAATTATGTATATGTTAGGCATCAGCTCAAAGGTCTAAGCATATTAAATGGTATCTGCTTTGAGCTGATGCTAAACTATATAATTAATACATTTTATAGCAAATCTATAATAACGTTAGTAGAATAAATGAGCAATGGACACACACTGTGTTTAAATTATAGATTTGGATATCAGCTCAAAGCTCTAAGCAGATTATATGATATACACCATATAATATGCTTAGACCTTTGAGCTGATGCTTAACATATACATCCTTTCAATGAAAATGCCAAACCAGCCGAATCTGTTTTTCTTAACACCGAGAATGTCATAGTATGCAGTATTAACACACGGGAGGCGGGAGTCGGCTTAATAGTAGCCTACACAACTTATAAATTATTTAAATATAGGCCTACAACAATTGTTTATTATTATATATTTGTGTGTGCGTTAAAAGTACCATAACGGCGGCGAGGAAGATGCTGAGCCAAGTCAGAAAGTCACTCACGAAGGAGTTTGTTTCTCTTCTGGTGACTGGCGCGATAATTGAACCAATCAGATAAGAGTAAATCGAGAGTCAGCAAGAAGCTCATTTGATTGGCTACATGAAGAAGGTGGACCCGCCCTCCTCTTTCACGCTTGCAAAGCTAAGTCAGTGATAGAATCGTGCCAAAACTGTAAGCGCAGAAAGACGAACTGTGCAAACCAGGTTATTTCGGGAGCGTTTATCCTACGCACCCAACAAGTAATTTAGACGTTTGCAGCAGTTTATTTTTTAAACAAAGTTTGATTTTACGCAATTAATCTGTTTTGCAGTTCTTGACTCTGTTGCTTTCGCTTGCAAATTGATGTTCACAGGCCTGCAGTACTTTTGGCCGCATCTGTGCGCTGAAACAGTGCCAAAAGTGTACACGCGGAAAAATGGAAGTCAGAAGAATGCAGATCCTTATTATTTTGCGTTAGCATGAAGCTGCAGTTTCACAATACATGAATTACACTTACGAATAACACTAAAATGCTGCAAATATTTTTTTCTTACACTTGAAAGTCGATTTACACCTTTACAAATCTTATCTTGCGCATGCAAATTTGATTTACGCTTGCAATCTTATTTACACTTTCACAAATTTTACCTTGCGCTTGCAATTCATTATGGCATAATTTTATCTTCATACAAATATTTTTTTCTTACACTTGAAAGTCGACTTACACCTTTACAAATCTTATCTTGCGCATGCAAATTTGATTTACGCTTGCAATCTTATTTACACTTTCACAAATTTTACCTTGCGCTTGCAATTCATTATGGCATAATTTTATCTTCATAAATGAAGCATATTTGAAGAGCCTGTTAAATTTGTGTCACTTTGGTAATTATCTTTTCATTTTTATTGCGTTTTTCTTCTTTTGCAATGGCATATTTTTGATAGTTTCTTTAAAAGTTATGTTCAATTTTATAAAGTTGCGTTCATTTTTTTTGAAGCAAATATAATTCCATAAATCAGGAGTGAAATCTGCACAGATCAAGCACAGTATACAACCCAAAACAGCTCTAAACAAATGTGGCTGGATTTTGATGCGAGAGACAACAGGAGATGGACTTGTTCAATGAAAGAAGCATTATTGTGGATTTTGGGCTCATTTTAGACGGAAGCAACGGTTTGAAGTTAAAAACATCTTAATGATGTATTTGTTTCCAACAAACATGCAGCTTTTGTCTTCTCCAGATGTTAACTGCTGGACTGGAGTGCTGTGGATTACTTGTGGATTATCGTGATGTTTTTATCAACTGTTTGGACTCTCATTCTGACGGCACCCATTCACTGGAGAGCATCCATTAGTGAGCAAGTGATGCAATGCTTCATTTCTCCAAATCTGATAGAGAGAAAAACTCATCTACATCTTGAATGGCATGATTGTGAGTACATTTTAAGCACATTTTCACTTTGCTTTGTCAGCTGTTGTACAAAAAAAAAAAAAAAAAAATACGGTCCTATTATGAAATGTCATTACAATTTAAAATAGCTTTTATATTTTACTATATTTTAAAATAATAATCTTTAAGTCTATTTCAAAAACATAAAAAAATTATTTCAAACTTTTGATCTGTTTTGTAGCTTTATATGTAAACAAAATAAATCTGAAGTACTCATTTAGATCACTAGTTTATGTGATCAAACCGAGGCGCCTTTGGGACAGTTTTTAGACAATAAAGTCTCCAAGCCATAAACTCCAACCTCCAGCAGTAGAAATCAGTCCAGCGAAACCCATAGAAGTTCCATCACTGTTGTGATGTTATGTTGGCTCATAAGAAAATCATATTCACACTTCCAATAAAACCACAGCATAAAATCCCCAGTGGAACGGCGCTCTGGTCTGAAGGCACCATTAAAGGCCTTGGTTTCAATGTGTTTCTGCATGTGCCGCCTGAAGCTTTTATCTTCAGGACTAACTCGAGCTGAGGATGTGGTGTACTTTTCGTTTAGACGTGTTCTGGAGCTTCAGGGTTCTAGTCATCTGCCTTTAGCTGGAAAATTCATTCTCCCAACCTGTTTGTTTTGAGCTGGTTTGGCATAGTTGATTCATTTACAGCTGCTTAACCAAAGCTTCAGATCCCTGGGTTGGGAATTATAATTGTATTAAAACTTTATTGAGTTGTGAACAATTGTAAATGTTGTTTTAAATGTTTAGGGTTAGGGTTAGGTTAGTTAAACCAAGTTAAATAAGATTTTTGTAATATACCTCTTTTTCTTTTTAAATTTTCACTCTTTCTATTAAAAAAATTACATTCACATTTTTATTTAAAAAAAAAAAATCAGTGTGTTTGTCACCATTTTATTTGAAAATATTTGTGAAATGTACTATTCATTTCCAATTTAAATGTGATACTACACAGTTTTTTTTCCATTGCATAATACTAAATGAATGCATGAATGCTATTGGTTCTTTTTGTGTAATGTTATATCATGACAGCATAACGACTTACAACAAAGTAATCATATGACTTGACAGATTTGTAAAACAAGTTATAGAGATTACTTTTATAATCATACAATGATGAAAAGATCATTAAAGTAGAAGTAAATAAGGGTGTTTGTATACGACACACTGTGGCTCTCATTGTGGTGTCTGAATTCGAGCAACACTCTTTCTTGTCTTTTCTCATCCTGAATTTCCCAGTGGCCCATTATAGTCCTCTTCTTCCATCATCATCATCATCATCATCATCATCTCTCCTCCTCTCTGTCTGCAGTGTAATGGTGCTGGTTTATGAAGAGCGATCAGTGTGTTTGTGTGTCATATGTTTGATTGCAGAAAGATGATTCTTCTTCAGTTATAAGACAAGATCTTCCACTCCCCAATTTCTCATAACAGATTCACAGTGGGCTTCAGTGATTGACATCTTCATACTGTGATATCAATTTTGGATATTTGGATAATCTTTTTATGAACCCTGCAGAGAAGCAAATTGTTTATTAATCTGATTGTTGATGCAGTCTTTTAATCTACTGCAGTGAAAGTTTTATCTTATTATAAATTTAATAAGTTCTAATAGTCTTTCATGTAAATACCGTCTACATGGTACCAGAGTTATTATAGTTCACTAAAACTAAAAATTAAAACCCTTAAAAAAAACACACACATTTTGTTACTTGAAATGAAACAAATGTAAACTGAAATAAAATATGAAAAGCTTTTTGATTTCAGCTAGTTTCCAAAGCAACATTTTAACTTGATGTACTATAATAATAAAACGTTTATGTATATGTGTGTGTGTGTGTGTGTGTGTGTGTGTGACTACTAGAATAACAAAAATTAAAATTTTAATGAAAACTGATTCAAATGATTCAAAATAAAGTAAAATAACTTTAGTATAAAATAACACTGGATGATACAAACATCACTATTCTGAGCTCAAGAACGTTTTACTTGCTCGGCATCAGTAGACCAGGCCGTGAGGAAGAGTAAATTATGACTGCATAATTTTGCATTTATTTTTTATTTGTTTAAACTTTAATTTACAATAATGTCTAATTTGTTAACATTAGATATGAATGATCTAATATGAACTAATATTATATTATATTATATTATATTATATTATATTATATTATATTATATTATATTATATTATATTATATTATATTATATTATATTTTTAAGACATTACATCAAAGATTGATATGCTACATTTATCAATCTTTATTAACGTCGGTTAATAAAATGCAGGTGTTCATAGTTGCTTTTCACTTCACAGTGCATTAACTAATTTAAATTCTGACTTTAAAAAATGTTTTAGAAACTAAACCTTAGTTAGAAATTAACATTAATTAAGATTAATAAATGGTTTAGGAGTGTCAATTTGTAGGTTCATGTTAAATAATGTTGTTAACTATACTAGCTAACAACACTTGTTGTAAAGGTTTATATTATATCATTATTTTATTTGATCATATATATATATGTATGTAAGATTGATATGCATATAAAATGTATTAATAACTGTTGAAATTTAGATTAATAAATGCTGTAGAAATGTTTTTCATTGTTAGTTCTAGTTAACTAATGTAGTTAAAACCTACTGTAAAGCATTAACAGACTTTCTGCCTTAGTAGTAAGTTTTGGGTTCCATATTAATTATTAATAAGGTAAATATATTAATTAGGTTTCATGATGGTCTGCTTCTGATAACTATTTTATGTCGATCTTGCGAGTAAAAATTCAATGTAGAAACAGAAATCAGAAATCATCTGTATAGCATTACATTTTGGTTATGAAGCAAAAATGCAGTGACAGTGCATCAACATTCGAGTTGTTGGAACAGGCTTAAATCTAAAAGCATTTAAACGAATTTGCACGAGACGTTCAGTGGTGCTTTTCATCCAAAGAGAGAATTATTTCTGGAGTGTCAGAAGTCTTTAACAGGTAAAAGGATTTCTTCTGCACATTGTGTGTGGAGAAGCCCTTGCACGTCTGGGTTTCGGTCATTCGGAGCGTCTCCTTTGGGGTTTCGGGAGAGCTGCATTCAGAGCAGAAAGAGCCCAGGTGTCCGTATCGCTGGCAGCAGGAGAGCAGAGTCTTGTTAGACACACTCCTCTCTGACACGCTTCCTCCACCTCCAGGGAGGCCCGTATCAATCCCATCATGCTCTCTGAGGCGTGACCAGGTGCTGCTGACATTCGGAAGGATGAAGACTCACCACAGAATACTAATCACACATGCATACACACACATCTTATGCCCTTTTGCCATCTTTCTTTCTTTCTTTCTTTAAGACATTTAAGTATTTTCCAGTAAAATAAAACACAAATGCAATCACAAAAGCACAGTTTTTTTTTGTGTTTTTAACCCTTGTTCATTGTTCAAATTCACTACACTTTCGTTATGTTCGGGATGAAAACATCCACTCAATTAAACTGCTGTAAAAATGTGTCAGATTCATATTTTTTCTCACATTTTTTTTTTTTGCATAAATCTGTTAATCAACTTCAGTCCTTATAAAAACTACCAAATGTTTTAAAAAAATCCAAGATTTTAGCTCTTTAATTGCCAAGTTCATAAATGATGTCACTGATTTGGGGGAAAAAAACACACAAAATTACTTATTTTCAATATAAAAGTAATTGTGGCTGGATGTTTTATTTTATTTTATTTTTTTTACTTTTTATCACAGTCTTGGGCATGTCAAAGATTAGTAGCAACATTGGCTTTGATGCATTGTTAGTTTTTGTGCAGTATTAGATTTACATTTTTTCTCCCTTATTTGTTGTTGGTGGCTGTTTTTGCCCCATTGACTTCCATTATAACGACATTTTTGATTGCAAAGCCATGACACCATATAATCATGCATTCTTGTTTGTTTGTGGTTTTCCCTTTTGGGAAGAGGTAAAAAAAAAATTTTTTTTACAGTTGATCACTAGGTGGGACCATTAACCCTTTAGATGCCTGTGCAAAAAAGGCCTAGTTTCTGGCTTGTGTATGGAGTTATATGGAGTATAACAGCAAATTATAGTGTTTGTGTGTGTGTGAGATTCTTGATTGTTGGTGGTTTTCCCAGTTGGGAAGAGGTAACATTTGTTATTTTTACAGTTGATCACTAGGTGGGACCATTAACCCTTTAGATAGGCCTGTGCAAAAAAAGCTTAGTTTCTGACTTGTATACGAAGCTATATGGAGTATAACAGCATATTATATTGTGTGTGCATGTGTGTGTGTGTGTGATAAAGAGAGAGAGAGAAGGTGTGTGAGAGAGACCTTTGCGCACTTACCTTGATGTATTTGAGAAAATCAAAATGTACACCTCAGCTCACAGAACTACATGGAGTAAACAAAAGTGTATTTATATACCTGCTGCCTTTTGATGGTGGTGATAAATATAGACTAAACAAAAGCAAAGTGGATTTAAACACTTGCATACCATCGTGCTGGTCATTTAATGGTGAGAAGAGCAGCAAGCAACACGAGAAAGGGCTTGACTTGTACCGAAGTTTTAGAAATGATTATGCAGCTTGACACCTCCAGCGAGCTGCAGCTTATTTGAAGTTGGTATTGCATTTTGCTTCATAATACATTATGTTCATAAATATGATGCAAAGTAGATTTTTTTTTACAGGATTTTAAGGTTTTAAACTGGCTTTACCATCAAGAAAAGACGAGCATTTCACACATAGACCATCCGTACTTTTCACCATCAAAAGGCAGCAGGTGCATAAACACACTTCTTTTTTATTGTTTACTCCATGTAGTTCTGAGAGCATGAGGTGCATATTTGGATTTTTTCAAATACATCAAGGTAAGTGCACAAAGGTCTCTCTCACACCCTCTCTTTCTCTCTCTCTCTCTCTCTCTCTCTCTCACACACACACACACACTATAATTTGCTGTTATACTCCATATAACTCCATATACAAGCCAGAAACTAAGCTTTTTTTGCACAGGCCTTTCTAAAGGGTTAATGGTCCCACCTAGTGATCAACTGTAAAAAATAACAAATGTTACCTCTTCCCAACAGGGAAAACCACCAACAATCAAGAATCTCACACACACACAAACACTATAATTTGCTGTTATACTCCATATAACTCCATATACAAGCCAGAAACTAAGCCTTTTTTTGCACAGGCCTATCTAAAGGGTCAATGGTCCCACCTAGTGATCAACTGTAAAAATAACAAATTTTACCTCTTCCCAAAAGGGAAAACCACAAACAATCAAGAATGCATGATTATATGGTGTCATGGCTTTGCAATCAAAAAATGTTATAATGTTACATTAACTTCCGTTATAATGGAAGTCAATGGGGCAAAAACAGCCACCAACAACAAATGAGGGAAAAAAAATGTAAATCTAATGCTGCACAAAAAATAACAATGCATCAAAGCCAATTTTGTTACTAATCTTTGACATGCCCATGAAAATATGTAATTTTGTGTGTTTTTTCCCCCAAATCAGTGACATCATTTATGAACTTGGTAATTAAAGAGTTAAAATCTTGGATTTTTTTTTTTACATTTGGTAGTTTTGATCAGGACTGAGGTTGATTAATAGATTTATGCAAAAGAAACTGAAAAAAATATTTATCTGATACATTTTTACAGCAGTTTAATTTAGTGGATGTTTTCATCCACGAACATAACGAAAGGGTAGTGAATTTGCCCAGAGTGTACCGTTGAGTTTTTGAAATATTTCAAAGCATTTTCCCAAAATATGGATCAAAATAAGATTTGTCACCAAAAATCATTCCATAAGCTCAAACACAGAGAAAGTTGTGGCCAAAATAAAGACTCAACTTTACCCCCTAGTGGATGAAAACGTTCCCAACAACGCATAAGGGTTAAAATTGTGTTTGTGGGGTTGTAGAAGGGCCTCTGAATGATGTTGTGTGCTGTCGGTAGAAAGAAGTTGCATTAATTTTATTCAAGAAACAACCATATTTTTTCATGTTTCTATGAACATTTATTTCCAAAAGTATAGTTTTTGACCCCATTGCCAGATTTTTTCTTGTTTTAAGCTATACCTCACTTCATTTTTGTCAGAAAACAAGAGTAATATTGTAAATGTATAAATGTATTGATTTAAGAATGTATTTTTATGTGTATTTATTTACACAAAATAAATAAAATAATAAAAAAACACCAAAAAGTACCATGATATTACTTTAGAAGGGTAATATACTGTAGCAATATTAATAGAAAATATACCATACAAAGGCATATTATTTTAATAACAAAGTCTTTTGATTTGCAAAAAGACCTTTTATTATATAATTTGATGATGCTGAGTTCAGAAATGTAAATAAAACTTTCTATCGTGTACAGTTGAAGGTTTTTCAAATTTGAGCTTATTTGGGTTAAAATAACAAAAGTTTTGGTTTTTGATGATAAAAAGAAGCTTTTAAAATGTATCATTTAACTTCTTAATGTGCAAAGAAGTGAAAAAAGTGGAAATCAGCATTGGACATAAAATAATGTTTTTAGAATCATTTATACATGGGCAGAGAAAATAAGACATTTTGGGGAAAGAACTGAACAAATAGTTGTAATCCATTTAAACACTAATATATTAATATTTTAATTAAACCACCTTTTAAGACAGAGTACCGTGGTATGTTATGGTAATTTGATTTACAATACTGTTTCATGGTATTTACATGATACTTCCTAGAATAACATGTTATTACCACGCATAATGTCCAAAACAACCTAACAGTAGCATGGTACTTTTCACTACGAGGGAACATTCTCATTCTGGCCAGGTTGTTTTTTGTCTGAATATAAAGCTAAATTGGCGGGTCTGAGAGTTTGTTCCACTTTTGCAAAGACAGAGAGAGTTCTAGTCCTGGCGAGGTGACAAACCCTTCTTCTAAAGAGACACTGACAAACCAAATTAGTGGAAGGAGCCAGACTGGGCTGGAGGTTTGATTATTGTTGAGTGATGGCGAAATTAAACTGACCATCCTGAAGTTTAGATGAAGACATGGGAGCATTTGGTGGAGGAGAGCAGAGTGACACGGAACCAATGAACTATTTTCTTTTTCCTTCCCTTTTCTCTGATGCGTCCTATAGTTTTAAAGGAATAGTTTGCCCAAAATTGAAAATTTGTTAAAAATGTCCGCAGGCCATCCAAGATGTAGATGAGTTTGTTTCTTCATGGGAACAGATTTAGAGAAATGAAGCATCTCATCACTTACTTACCAACTAATCCTCTGCAGTGAATGGGTGCCGTCAGAATAAGAGATGAACAGCAGGGTTCATCTAATCCAATATTTATTATCTAGATTTTTCATTTATGTTTAAGTGGTGTTGCATCAGTTTATTTTAAATAAATCAGCAAATAAACTTCTTATCTGAGATTAATTATGTTTCATTAAACAGCCATGATTCCTTCCACTTTGAGTAAGAACCATAAACAGTCATGCAGGAAATTGAGTTTAACTTATTAACTGGTGCCTGTCATGATATGATATGTTCAAAAGCTTTTAAAGTCCTTTATGCTCATCAATGCTGCATTTAGTTGATCAAAAATACTGTTAAAACAGTAATATTATTACCGTTTAAAATAACTTTCTATTTGAATATGTTGAATATAATTTATTCCTGTGATCAAAGCTGTATTTTCAGCATCATTACTCCAGTTTTCAGTGTCACATGATCTTCAGAAATCATAATAATATGCTGATTTGCTGCACGAGCAACATTTATGATTATTATCATTGTTGAAAACAGCTGTGATGCTTCATATTTTTGTGGAAACCATCATACATTTTATTTCACTATTTTTTTGTTGAAAAGAAAATGTAAATTATATATATATATACTTTAAACAATAGTGTAGGTCATACTGTATTGCATTAAACTCAAAAGGGTGCATTTTATTTTATCCAGACAACTTTTATTGTCCCCAAGCCATCAATAAGTGCTGCCATTTTGGAAAATTAAACCTCCCTTAAACCTTGTAAAATTAAATAAGATCTGAAGTAATACGAATAAATTAACCTAGGCCTACTGAACCAAAATGACGTGTTTAATGTAGCCTGATTGTATTTTAAATAAGTTTTAAAATGTGAATGAGTTGGACAGAATTAATAGATAAACATTGATTTATTGTAAGTTTATTGCATGGTGCAACCAACTCTTTAATTTAAAGTTTAGCAGTTCAATCGAGATTCTGTGAGATGGTCTTTTAATTAATCTAATTTGTTTCTGCCTCGGATTTAACATTTGTAATTATTCTTTTTGTATCTCAATGAGTGCTGAGTCAATCGCTTTAGTACCTGCGGATTTCATCTCTTTGTTGTCTTTATTGTGTCTGTTTCTTTCATCTTACTCTCTCTCTCTCTCTCTCTCTCTCCTCCTCTAGTGCGCTCAGGAGGTTCATCTCTTCATCCTGAAGCCAGTGCTGCTGAATATGCATCTGTACCCGAGCCTTTCTCATGCGTTTAGACGTGATGACTGGGAGAGTCTCCAGTCCTCCAGGTGTCTTGTGGAGCATGGCACTGATCCCTCCTGTCAGCTCCGCTTTTCTCATTCCAGTTTTCCTCCTCCTCCCTTTGTGCTTTTCATCCAGTCTCCTTGGATTCCTGGGATAAAAGTGTGAAGCTCTCAGGTGTCTCGCGTTTCTCTCTAAAAGAATTGGGAATGTCTGTCTGTTTCTGTCTCGCTCTCAAACAGCTGTATTCAAACAGCTCCTGACCTGGTGAATAAACCGTTACACTGCAAAGCATTAGTTTGCACGTGTTGAAATAATATTAAAGTGATGCAAACTCTGAAATAATACAAATGGAAGCATGTGAAATCTCTCTCATATCTGGGATTTTGTCTGGTTATTAGCTGTGCTTTGGACATTCATCAACCAAAGTCATCCTGGGAGGCTTTTGAACATTATTGGAAGGGGAGCATGCTTTTCCTTTAGTATCTGGTAGGACTTGTTTATTGCAAAAACTTCCTCCCGCTGTCTCAGCTCAGAGAGCTTTCCTTTAGTGTGATTGATAGCGAGATGAACCCACTCCTCTAGATTCACTGACCTCCCTAGAGAAGGCCTGGACTGAGGAAGGACACACACACTCATTTATTAACACGTAAACAATGTTACACACACATATGCTCCAGAAAGCACCTTCTGAAGTCAGTAAATTAATTTTGGATATTTGCATTGGTCTTTTTCCCACATTGTCATCTCAGGCCTGTTGTATAATACATACGTAAGCACTATGTATGTATTTTAGCTCTCATATTGACGTTTTACCATTGCAGTATTCACAGCCAAATGTACTGTAGCAATGCTCTGTTCCTGAAGTGAATTTAACTCAGCCAAAAACACGTTGAAGGATAATATTTCAAAGTATATTAGCTTTTTGAAGCAACATAAAATAATAACAGAGTGAACTATATTGTATATTGTTTGCTGGAGTCTTTTTATGACTTGATGCAAGTTTATATACAGCAAGAGACACAAACCCTTACAGTTAATAAGTAAATGTGACTGGTTTGGTGTTTGGTTTGCATTCTGTGCAAACCAAGTTTAGTTTACACATAGTAAAAAATTATATGATTAGTAAGTCATGGCAACACATTTTTATTTTTACATTGATTTTACATTTACAATTTCAGCTTTTTTTATAAGTTATATGAAACTCATCTTGATCAGTTTAATGTAATTTAAGTTGAAATTATTTATAAAAACCAAATTCTTTACACTTAAAATTTAAAGCATCAACTGAACTGAAGTTTTAAGTTGAAATAGGTGGAAGTTTTTTTATGGGGTAGTTTTTAACCGTCATGTTCTGTTAAGGTTTTACTATAGGGTCAGAGAACCACTGTTTAAAAATAACCATTATAAATAAATTATATATCAATTTATTATAAAAACAAAAATATGTGATTTACATTTTGAAATTAACCTCTTATTGCTTTTCTCTTTAATCATTTTAATAATTTAATCTGTTTTTTTTAAGTATTTATTTAAATCATTTCAATTTATAATTACAATATGCTTTAATCTTTTCCATGCCAATCTTTTCCCACTGAAGCTATTCATGGTCATATATTTTCTGCAGTGAGTCTCGCAGGTCCAGATGCACTATTGCACACAGGCTAAAGTTACTGCATGAATTACATCCTAATTCAGTCTATTCCAATCATTTATGTCCACGCCGCTCCTGTTCTCATTCCCCGTGCATTGATTTGCTGCCAAAATGGGCCGTTGTAATATTCGATGGGGAATTGGAAACGTCAGACTCAGTCGTTTAGTCTCTCACCCCTCGTTCATCCTTAATCTGTCAGTTTGTCAGACCCCCAACAGAACAGATTTCAGTCCACCGAAATTAAATTGATCACATAGTAAAGTACCAACACACCTGTTCTCAACAAGACACATGATTGAGGATTCATTATATTTTGGAGCAGCTTATGTATATAGCTGTCTGGTCATATTTAACATCAAATACTACATACATCAGCTTTATTGCTTGCTTTTATCCCAGTGCATGTCTTTTAAAGTGCTGGATTATAAAGTCATGCTCAAATGTGTGGCACAGACATGCATTAACCTCTTCTATGCCGGAGGGGAGCAGATTAACGTTATCATCTATTGGGCAGCTGCACTCCTCGCTTGCATGGATCTCACAGGCTGCACATCAACATGCATTATACACTATATTCTGATGCTGACTGTAGAAATACTGTGCATTTCCCTTCATTTAGTGCAATTGGTGCAGTCTTTGCTCTGGCAGGTGAACAGGTCCAGCGGTTGATAAGAAAATTGTGGATGCTGTCAAGTGTGTGTGAGCGATTGAGCATATGCAGGAATGGTTTGCATGTATTTTCATGCCTCTATGTGATACTGTGTGTGTGTGTGCTAGTGTTTGTGTGCAGCTCCATATGCTCTCGGCTTGCCTTGGCTGTTTTGGCTTCCTGTTTTTCTATTTCTCTCTCTCTCTCTCATTCTCTTTCTCTCTCCTCGAGATCTGTGAGATTCCCATCAACCAGAGGTACTTTTAAACTGCAGCTTCCCTATGGACAAACTAATAGCTTGATGTAGTTAATCCAGTTACAGTAAAGCCGCACTTCTTAGAAGTAGCTCACTTCAATACAGTACACGCTACTTACAACAAATATCTTACAGTTAATTGAAGCAGTTCATATATGTACTGTAAATATATATATACACAAAACAGAATTTTGAGGTCAGTAAGTTTTTTGTAATGTTTTTTTTAAAGAAATTATAATTTGTATAAAGCAAGAATGCACTAAATTGCTCAAAGTGAAAGTAAAAACAATGTTTAAAAAAAAAAGATTTCTGTTTCAAATAAATGCTGTTTTATAAATAAATGCTTTTGAACTTTCTATCCATCAAACAATCCTTAACATCTCTCCCTGTTTCCACAAAGGTATGAAGCAGCAGCTGTTTTCAATAATGTCAAATGTTTCTTTATCAGCGAATCAGCATTTTATAATATTTCTGAAGGAACATGTGACACTGAAGACTGGAGGAATGATGCTGAGAATTCAGCTTTGCATCATAGGAATAAATTACATTTTAAGACATTCACATAGACAACATTTATTTAAATAATATTAATAATAATTAGCTATTTACTGTATTTTTTTATAAAATAAATGCAGCCTTGCTGAGCACCAGTGACTCAAAGACATGAAAAAATCTTATCAAGCCCAAATTTTTCAATTTGTAAATACAATATACAAATATTTCCAATGCACAATATTTAGTAAAATTATTTATTTCACTAGAAAAAGATGTTATGCACTGTGTTCACCTGTGATTGCAATTCAGTATGACATGAACAACAGTAATGTAGTATATTGTCACACTATGCTGCTAGTTAATGGAAAATAGCTTGTTATTGTTTTGAAAACAGCTGCGCTACTGTCACGCTACACAAAAATGCTGCATCTTTTAGCTAGTCGCCTCTCAGCATTGCCATTAAAATGATTTTTGTAGATGTAAGGGTGTTGCATTTGACTAATATTACTCATGTGACTTTTTATCATTTGTGTGTCCTTCAGCCCCGTTGATCAGAAACCTGTAGATGATCATATAAAATGCTGAGCCGTCTGCTCATTCCAGCACCTCATGCATCCACGTCTTGAACGGCACGGCGGGAGTTTTCAGGCATTGTTTACTGCCAGAGCCCTGCGGCATCAGAGACGTTATTGTTTTCTGGTGATTTCATATGTCTAGTCAACACGCCAGTTATTTCCTCATCCATAAAACCGAATTTATATGTCAGAATCTCTACTCAAGGTCAGTAGCATGGGTTTCTTCTTAACATATAAACACTGATACATGTACATCTCTCCACTTTAGCTGTCTGGAGATCCTGGGAATGATGTTTGCAGTGTAAATCTGTCTAAACCACATCAGGAGTTGTCAAATGAGTCCAGGGTTTGTATGTATTTGCATATGTGTGATGTGATTTATGTGGGTGTGTGTGTGTGTTTGTAAAGACTGATCTGATATGTAAAGCCTCCGGCGGTGTTTTGTGTTTCCATAACACTTTTTTTTAAAGTCTCGGGTTATTAAGAATAGTATTTTGCATATAATTTACCAGCATGGGCTGAGCTCTCAGAAATTACTCTCAGACCCCTTGGTGCATACAGATAACACTAACAGTGGAGCAAAAAAATTACAGATAGATATAGATTAAATATAAAATACAACTATACAAATAAGGGCATGTAAAAAAAAAAAAATACAGTTAAATAAAGCAGTACAAGGCACATGGCAGATACAGTGCAAGCCAGTGAAGTAAACAAACAGTGCAGACATAATGATTGTAGTGCAAAAAGAGCTTATTTAGACTGATTAAAGTGATAAAAAGCTCAGAGAGCAGTTTTTAAACTGACTGAAGAGGTAGTTGAATGAGGTAGTGAACAGACCAATGCTGCACAAAGTGTCTGGTGCAGCTCACAGTTTGTTAGTGGGTTTGTTTGTTTTTTACATTGATTTACAAGATTTTAAATTGCTGTTTCAAAGAAAAGCAGAACTTTCTATTCATCAAAGAATCCTAAAATAAAATTATTTTTCACAGTTTCCACAAAAACAGGAAGCAGCACAACTGTTTTCAACATTGATAATAATGTTTCTTTAGCAGCAATATTAGAATGATTTCTGAACATCATGTGACACTGAATGCTGGAATAAATTATGATAAAATTTCAGCTTTGATCACATAAATAAATTACATTTTACAATATATTCACATAGAAAACTATTATTTTAAATTTTAATAATATTTCACAATATTACTGTTTTTAATCAAATTAATGCAGCCTTGGTGAGCTGAAGAGACTTACCAACTCCAAACAATATTTAAAAAATCTTTAATTTTTATTAAATAATAAATAATTAATATAATCATAAATAATTTTAATTTAAATCACAATAAATGCATATATTAAGTGTTCACAATACATGTTCATAATATGCATTATGAAAGTACATTTTGATTTTGATTTTTCCTACTTTAAATCATTCTGGCATACAGTACATTGTATACAAACAATTAATTTACTTTTTAGTTTTAATTTCTTGTTTTTATTCACTGCAGACATACGACATCTACTCTAAGCGGAGAAAATTAAGACTCTGCAATTAATTAATTTAATTGTTTTTGGAGCATTATTTGGGCTGCACATCAAAAACTTTGATTCAGGCGCTCGTGCCCTGAACACTCAGCCTCGGTAAAGACGATCATTAATCAGTGTAAAGGCTTTAATCAACATCAATACATCAACCAGTCGTGCAGAATTCAATTAGAAAAGGGCTTTTTGTTTATTAGACGCATGTCTGTGCTGCTCCACCATTAATCCTGAGAGCCTGCCGAGTGTTGCCACAAATCCCATTATTATTCTTATTTTATGAATAAAAACAGTTGATTTGTTCTGTAAGCAGGATGTTTATAAGAAAGGGCACAATGCATTAGATTAGGAGGCAGTGATGCCAGCTTTCTACGAACCAAATATTAGACTGTGCATGAATGTAAACAATGCATATTTTGCACAAATCAAATGCACTGTCTATACTACACATTTACTCTGCATTTTTATGACAGCCTCAAAAAAGAAAAGTCACTTTTTATGTTTTAAATGTTTATCCTTCATGAGCAAAACTTTCTGACATTCTTCCTTCATTTTGCAGGAGAGGAAGAGAATATGAAAACAAACCAAAGAGTTGAAGAAAACGAAGGATGATAAATATATATCTGAGATGAAGATCTTCAAACATGCTGACATTGTTGCAAACAAAAACAGACACGCTCAAACAAACAACCAGTGTGTTTCTTTCCAGACCAGGTCCTTCCATCAGCATTTATTTGGTGTCTGTTTCCATTAATGAATCAGTCTGAGAGCGATCAATGATGCTGGCTGACGGATATGTTTGCCCATACTGCAGTCTTTTGACAACATCATGTGTTTTTACTGCAGTCAAGTCCAGAAGATTTAGTGTGAATACTGTCTGACAAACACACCCAGAACCAGATCGAGTGGTCAAACTATCTATACACTGTTTAATCTTGACAGAGATGCCCTGTCAGATTAACATTTCAAATTTACATGCAACCTGAAGTCTAGATTGTTCTGGCTTATTTGATATCACAGTCCTGCATCATAATTGCTGAATGAAATCCAATACATGTTTCTTACAAATATTGTGGTGCCGATTCAAAAAATACTGTCTGTTTTGCTTGAGCACGTCACACTCTTTCTCACAAAATATGTGCATTTTGTAGCATTTTGCTTTTGATGTCCTTTTTTAAGGTAAAGAAGTCTTTTAGTCTGACAGAAAAACACCACAAACACATGATTCCTGTCTGAATCTGAGTCAGATTCACGTAGAGGTCAGTTAAATTATACATTTCTAATACTTATTTTTGTCATTTAAACATGTCATTTAAACATGTCATATATACACACACAGTGTATGTATCAGCTTTAATGCCCTTAAAAATAACCAAGTGTCAGTAATCAATAATCCATATTAAAGCAATGAAATGTCAAAGTTTTTTTGCCTTTTTTGCAAATTAATTTTTTTTTTTCAAGATGCAGTATTGTAAAACCAAATCTGTGATTAAAGCTCATGAGACGGACGGAAAGATACAGGGAGTCTCGTCCTGATGATTGTGGAAGCACATCAGACCACATGAAAATGGGAGGAAAACAAAAGAGACGAGGTGAAAGTCACACAGAGGTAAAGCCTGTGTGAGCTCAACCATTTACAATTGATTATGGAAATGTTATCGTTGTGTTTGTGTCTACAGTGACTAGCTAGAAAGGGTTTCTCGGTGAAATATCTTACGCTGGCTCAGTATACGGTATGTTTTGTGGCATAAGGTCACAAGTCTGATTATAAAAGCTTTTAACAGGGCTCTGTGGTCGTCTGGAGCTTTTTCTTCAGACTACTGGATGTCAGTAAGAGGATTTTGTTACTGTACATGGCAAAAAATTACTTTTCCACATTTACAGAAGAAGCAAAAAAACATTTTGTTTTCTGAAGAAAAAAAAATTATAAAATGACAAGATATCTGTCAGGTCAGAAAAACAATCTTGTTTTACCTTTGAATTGTGTTTATTTTTCTGACTCCTTTTCACATATTTTTATTTATTAATTTTATAAAGATTTAAACTTGCTTGATTTTGATAAATTATTCAGAAATAAGACTTTACATCTTAAGGCATCTTGTTTCTCAATTAATGCATTTTGATTTAAGAATGAACAAGTAAATAAAACTTTTTTTTTTGCAATGCATGAGCTTGATTCACACACTCACACCATTAAAAACATTCATTATTTATGTTGTCCTCCCTGTTTTCTAAAGTTTTCATTTTTAGAAAATGTAGTTATACAAATGATACCTGTTATAACATATTGGCTAGCATGTGAAATAATACGGTGGTAATCGCAGTGATAATAGACAGTAATATTTCTCATTATTAGCAGGTGCTGAACTCATCATCATCATCATCTGACAGCTCATCCTGCAAGTCTGCACTGGGGTCACAGAGTGAAAAAGAATTGATTTGTTTGATTTTAAAAGCCCTTATTTAACACTGAACACGAGGCTCATTTCCTCCCTGTAACCCTAGATGCTCGAGACGAGAGAGAGAGCCACAAACAGGAAATGTGAGTGTCTTCTTCTTCCTCAAGAACACTTAAAATGCTCATCTGTGTTTCCTCATTGGTAAGCAGGTCAAAAAATTTTTATTTACTCGATTTAACAGTAATACATTTTTTTATATGATATTATTTTTATTAAATAAATATACATTTTAATAAAGTAATGTTTATTTAGACTGCAAATTATGATTTGGTGAGCACTTTTTCAAAGAACTCTTAAACATTTTTCTACCACAAGATTTGGTTACTACAAGAAGCTTAATGGGCAGTTCCCTTTCAGTCGGTCACTTTCGACGCTATGCCGGTGACCGACGAATATGGGATATCACTTCGATAGACCAATCTACTTCGAGTGTAAACTAAATGAGCCAATGCACATTGGCATGCAATTATTGCATCCAGCTGCCGCTGATCACTGCGTGAGTATAAGAAGGCAGCAGGTGCAATGCATTCCAACTTTTCGCTTCATAGCCGAGCGTTAGTATCGCTCTGCTCAACTGTGTCTGCTGTGAACTACAAGTTCAGCACGCTCTCGGAAGCTTCGTGTGTTGGCGAGACGGTGCTTCAGCGGCGGTCGCTCCTGTGTCGAGTGGATTGCACACTTCAGGCTGCACTACCCCTGCCGTGTTGCAAGCGGCCAATTCCCCTATGCGCCTCAGCACTAAAAGAGCATTTCCTGAAGAGCAAATTTCTCTAAAAGAGCTTCACGGTTGTGTCTTTGTTAAGACTTTATAAGGATGCCGTGCGTTTCTGGGTGCGGTCGTTACCTGGCAATGGGTGATGGTCACGATCTGGGGGATTGTGCTTTCTGGGGGATGGTGAAGGCACCTCTCCCTCCACTGGAGGAGGGCCAGGCGGAGAATCTGGAAATCTCGACAGGAGAGCAGTTTTCTCCCTCTCTGGGTCCCAGGAGGGCACGGAGAGTTGCGGACGGCCAAGCACCGGACCTCACTCATCCTCCTCCTTCGCCAGATGGCAGCAGCGGGCAGTTCGAGAGCGTCAACAAAGGCCCTACTCACGTACCCTCTGCCAACCCGTGGAACCAGGTGAGCCCTGCACCCCACACTCGCACCACACTCCGGCCTGCTCACAAGCCGCCCGAGTTGGGTCCCTGTGTTCCTCCTCGCTGCCCCACTGCGGGTACGGCTGTGGTTCCGCTGGTCCCGCTTGTACGGTTTTTAAGCGCCTGGTCAGCGCTACCCAGCCCGTCTCACTGGCTTCTGTGAACCATCAGCCTCGGCTATGCGATTCAGATCGCCCGGCATCCCCCCAAGCTCTGTGGTGTCCGCTTCACTACAGTGAAAGCGTCTGATGCCCCTGTCTTGCGGGAAGAGAGCGAAGTCCTACCGGCGAAGGACGCGATAGAGCCGGTCCCTCCAGCCGGTGGGTTACGACCGATCTTGGATCTGCGAGTTTTGAATCTGGCCCTCCATCGGCTACCGTTCAAAATGTTGACACAGAAACGCATTTTCGGGTGCGTCCGTCCCCAAGATTGGTTTGCAGCGATCGACCTGAAGGACGTGTACTTTCATTTGTCCACCCTTCCGCGCCACAGACCTTTTCTGTGGTTTGCGTTCGAAGGACTGGCATATCAGTATAAGGTCCTGTCCCAGTCTCCCCGTGTCTTCACGAAAGTCACGGAGGCAGCTCTCGTTCCTCTCAGAGAGCAGGGTGTTCGCATCTTCAACAACTTAGACGATTGGCTGATACTAGCACAGTCTCGAGATCAGTTGTGCGAGCACAGGGATGTGGTGCTCCGGCACCTGAGCCTGTTGGGCCTTCAGGTCAGCAGGGAAAAAAGCAAACTCTCGCCGTGGCAGAGGATCTCTTTTCTCGATATGGAGTTGGATTCGGTCGAACAGACAGCACGCCTCACAGAGGAACGTGCGCGGTCGGTGCTAGCCTGCTTGAATACGTTCAAGAGCAGGACAGCGGTCCCACTGAAACTCTTTCAGAGGCTCCTGGGGCATATGGCGGCTGTGGCGGCACTTACACCGCTCGGCCTATTACATATGAGACCGCTCCAGCACTGGCTTTATGGCAGAGCCCTGAGGTGGGCGTGGAAGCGCGGCACTCACCGGGTCCAAGTTACACCGGCCTGTCGCCAAACCCTCACTCCGTGGTCAGATCTTGCATTTCTCTGGGCAGGGGTGCCTGACGGTCCAGCTGAATTGGAGGCGGTTCAGAGCCGCTCAGGTAGACCTGTTTGCTTCTCCAGAGACCTCTCACTGCCAGTTTTTCTACTCCCTGACCGAGGGAACACTCGGCATGGATGTACTGGCACACAGCTGGCCGCGGGACCTAAGCAAGTATGCGTTTCCCCCAGTGAGCCTTCCCGCACAGACACTGTGCAAAGTCCGGGAGGACGAGGAGCAAGTCTTGCTAGTAGCGCCGTATTGGCCCACGCGGACCTGGTTCCCCGAACTAGTGCTCCTTGCGACAGCCCCTCCTTGGCCAATTCCTCTGACGAAGGATCTACTGACTCAGATATGGGGCACCATTTGGCACCCACGTCCAGACCTTTGGAAACTCCATGTCTGGTCCCTGAATGGGACAGGGAGGTTCTAGGTGACCTACCCCAAGAGGTAGAGAACACCATCACTTCGGCAAGAGCACCATCTACGAGACACGCTTACGCCTTGAAGTGGAACCTGTTCGTCGAGTGGTGTTCTTCTCGCCGAGAAGACCCCCGAAGATGTCCGATTGCGGTCGTGCTGTCCTTTCTGCAGCAAGGGCTGGAGCGAAGGCTGTCTCCCTCCACCCTCAAAGTCCAGGTTGCTGCTATTGCTGCGTACCATGACCCCGTGAATGGGAAGTCTTTGGATAAGCATGACCTCATCGTCAGGTTCCTTAGAGGGGCCAGGAGGTTAAATCTTGGCCCCGGCCCGGCCCCCCTGTATACCCTCTTGGGACCTGTCTCCAGTGCTTAAACCACTACAGCAGGGCCCATTCGAGCCTTTACATTGAGTTGAGCTAAAGTTTCTTTCATTGAAAACTCTGCTCCTGCTTGCACTGGCCTCCATCAAGAGAGTAGCGGACCTGCATGCATTTTCGGTCGCCGATTCGTGCCTAGAGCTCAGGCCGGCTGACTCCCAGGTAATCCTGAGGCCCCGGCCTGGCTACATGCCCAAGGTTCCCACTACACCCTTCAAAGACCAAGTGGTGAATCTGCAAGCACTGCCCCTGGAGGAGGCAGACCCAGCGCTGGCTTTACTTTGTCCTGTCCGAGCATTAAGGTGCTACGTAGACCGGACACAAAGCTTCAGGACCTCAGACCAGCTCTTTGTCTGTTACGGAGGCCGGCAGAAGGGGAGTGCCGTCTCTAAGCAGAGGATGGCCCACTGTATTGTGGATGCCATAACCCTGGCTTATCAGGCTCAGGATGTGCCCTGCCCCTTCAGGTTGCGAGCTCACTCAACCAGAAGTGTTGCATCCTCCTGGGCGCTGGCTTGTGGCGCCTCGCTGACAGATATTTGTAGAGCTGCGGGCTGGGCGACCCGTAACACGTTCGCTAGGTTCTATAGCCTTCGTGTAGAGCCGGTATCCTCCTGTGTTCTCACCTCAAACGGGTAGTGGCACTGAGAGGCCCCGGTTAGTGTCGGCTTGCTTAAACTGCTCCAGAGTGTCCGTACTGTAGACCCTGTTGAGATCCTCCATCACCCTAAGCAGCTGGACGCGGCGGAACGTCCGGCGCCAGGCCTTCATGATGTATCCGTGAGAACCATGGAAGGGTGGGTTCCATATTGAGACCTAAGTGGTACTCGTATGTGTATAGTCCACAGTATAACCTTAGAGCCTGTGTTTCCCCGGCAGACTTCTGCCTTCCCAAGAGGGTTTTTAATCACCTCAAATTTCTCCGTATACTCCTAAACAGATGCTATATGTGTATTTGCCTCCGAGACCTCCTTCCGGAAGGATGGGGCTTCCGCAGCGTCCCGGTTCCAAGCGGACCGGGTACGTTTTCCCAGTGTTATCTAATCTCACCCAGTGAGGTAGTGCCTTGACAACGGTGAGTGGAGCTACTTGTTCTGAGCCCCGGCCTACACCTAATAGGGGCGCAGACGGCTCGCACAGGGCACTAGAAGGGGCAGCACCCATGGCGCTTTGATAGGGATCCCATATTCATCGGTCACCGAGCCGGGGACCCGGCAGCTCAGCGGCGGTACAGTAACCATGGCGATGGGATGTGGAGTCTCCGTTCCTTCCTTCAGGGAACGAGGGTTACCATACTTAACCGAGACGTTCCCTTTCAGTCGGTCACTCTCGATGCCATGTCCCGTCGCCATGGTTGTACAACCGCTGAGCTGCCGGGTCCCCGGCTCGGCTCCTCAGTGAAAAACTGGAATGCATTGCACCTACTGCCTTCTTATACTCACGCAGTGATCAGCGGCAGCTGGATGCAATAATTGCATGCCAATGTGCATTGTCTCCTTTGCTTTACACTCGAAGTAGATAGGTCTATCGAAGCGATATCCCATATTTGTCGGTCACCGACGTGGCGTCTCCGTTCCCTCCTTCAGGGAACGAGGGTTACCATACGTAACCGAGACAATATCGCTGGGCAGAATTTTTTTTTTTTTTATTCTTAATATTCTTGTGTAACACTATTATGGCTTATTTCATTATTTTTAAAAGTAATTTTTTCATGTCTCTTCTGCTCATTTAGGCTGCATTTATTTGACCATAAATATAGTAAAAATACAGTAGAAACAGCAAAATATTATTACAATTCCAAATCTAAAAAATTGTTAAACCTATTTTTTTAGAATATTTTATAAAATGTAATTTATTTCTGTGATGCACAGCTGTATTTTCAGCATCATTCTCCAGTCTTCAGTGTCACATGATCTTCAGAAATCATTCTAATATGCTGATTTTCTGCTCATGAAAACATGTATTATTAGTAGACGTATTTAAAACAGTCAAGTAAAAATCTTCAGGATTTTCAGATGAATAGAAAGATCCAAAGATCAGCATTTATTTGAAATAGAAATCTTTTGAAACATTATGCGTCTTTACTGCCACTTTTAAACAATTTAATGCATCCTTGGTCAATACAATATTTAAAATTTATTAAACATTATTTATTGTTTATTTTATTTTTAAACAAAAATATTTATTGACAGAAAAATAACTCCACTTATTTTATGCAGATATCCGTTCCACTTAAAATGATATAAAATGTGACCACTATTAGTAATATTTTCATGTTTAAATATAATTATTTTCTCAAAAGCTTATTTTTTTTTAAGCTAAGCTTAAAACTTATTTAGATAGACTGGTTTTTAATATCTAGCAATTGTTGTGACATATTGGTGTATTTTATGTATTATTATATATTTTTTTGGCTTTTATTTTTTTGTTTTTATTCTTTTTTTTTTTTTTTGGAAAGCACTTTGGTTCACCTTGAGTGTTGTAAAGGGCTGTATAAATAAATGTTGAAATGAAATGTAACCATCATCAGTGTTCTGTTAAAAGTGTTCCAGTGTCTCCATGTTCTCTTCTGATCATATGCATCTCTGACAGTGTGGGTGTGTGTTTATGTGACTATACGCAATGTAAACATGACATGTTAATTTATGTTGTGTGTTTATGTAACTGTTCCATGGCTCTGTGGGGAAGCAGGGCACAGAACATCTCAGCATCATAATTCCTGCAACAACATGCCACCACACATTATATAATAACAATATACATACATACATACCACAGAACAGTTTCTCAAATGCTTTATATTACACTTTATTTGCACCGGGTCCAAGTTACACCGGCCTGTCGCTAAACCCTCACTCCGTGGTCAGATCTTGCATTTCTCTGGGCAGGGGTGCCTGACGGTCCAGCTGATTTGGAGGCGGTTCAGAGCTGCTCAGGTAGACCTGTTTGCTTCTCCAGAGACCTCTCACTGCCAGTTTTTCTTCTCCCTGACCGAGGGAACTCTCGGCACGGATGTACTGGCACACAGCTTGCCGCGGGACCTGAGCAAGTATGCGTTTCCCCCAGTGAGCCTTCCCGCACAGACACTGTGCAAAGTCCGGGAGGACGAGGAGCAAGCCTTGCTAGTAGCGCCGTATTGGCCCACGCGGACCTGGTTTCCCGAACTAGTGCTCCTTGCGACAGCCCCTCCTTGGCCAATTCCTCTGACGAAGGATCTACTGACTCAGAGATGGGGCACCATTTGGCACCCACGTCCAGACCTTTGGAAACTCCATGTCTGGTCCCTGGATGGGACGCGGAGGTTCTAGGTGACCTACCCCAAGAGGTAGCGAACACCATCACTTCGGCAAGAGCACCGTCTACGAGACACGCTTACGCCTTGAAGTGGAACCTGTTTGTCGAGTGGTGTTCTTCTCGCCGAGAAGACCCCCGAAGATGTCCGATTGTGGTCGTGCTGTCCTTTCTGCAGCAAGGGCTGGAGCGAAGGCTGTCTCCTTCCACCCTCAAAGTCCAGGTTGCTGCTATTGCTGCGTACCATGACCCCGTGAATGGGAAGTCTTTGGGTAAGCATGACCTCATCGTCAGGTTCCTTAGAGGGGCCAGGAGGTTAAATCCATCCCGGCCCCCCGTATACCCTCTTGGGACCTGTCTCTAGTGCTTAAACCACTACAGCAGGGCCCATTCGAGCCTTTGCATTCAGTTGAGCTAAAGTTTTTTTTCATTGAAAACTCTGCTCCTGCTTGCACTGGCCTCCATCAAGAGAGTAGGGGACCTGCATGCATTTTCGGTCGACGATTCGTGCCTAGAGTTCGGGCCGGCTGACTCCCAGGTAATCCTGAGGCCCCGGCCTGGCTACATGCCCAAGGTTCCCACTACACCCTTCAAAGACCAAGCGGTGAACCTGCAAGCGCTGCCCCTGGAGGAGGCAGACCCAGCCCTGGCTTTGCTTTGTCCTGTCCGAGCATTAAGGTGCTACGTAGACCGGACACAAAGCTTCAGGACCTCAGACCAGCTCTTTGTCTGTTACGGAGGCCGGCAGAAGGGGAGTGCTGTCTCTAAGCAGAGGATGGCCCACTGGATTGTGGATGCAATAACCCTGGCTCTTCAGGCTCAGGATGTGCCCTGCCCGTTCAGGTTGCGAGCTCACTCAACTAGAAGTGTTGCATCCTCCTGGGCGCTGGCTCGTGGCGCCTCGCTGACAGATATTTGTAGAGCTGCGGGCTGGGCGACCCGTAACACATTCACTAGGTTCTATAGCCTTCGTGTAGAGCCGGTATCCTCCTGTGTTCTCACCTCAAACGGGTAGTGGCACTGAGAGGCCCCGGTTAGTGTCGGTCTGCTTAAACTGCTCCAGAGTGTCCGTACTGTAGACCCTGTTGAGATCCTCCATCACCCTAAGCAGCTGGACGCGGCGGAACGTCCGGCGCCAGGCCTTCATGATGTATCCGTGAGAACCATGGAAGGGTGGGTTCCATATTGAGACCTAAGTTGTACTCGTATCTGTATAGTCCACAGTATAGCCTTAGAGCCCGTGTTTCCCCGGCAGACTTCTGCCTTCCCAAAAGGGTTTTTAATCACCTCAAATTTCTCCGTATACTCCTAAACGGATGCTATATGTGTATTTGCTTCCGAGACCTCCTTCCGGAAGGATGGGGCTTCCGCAGCGTCCCGGTTCCAAGCGGACTGGGTACGTTTTCCCAGTGTTATCCAATCTCACCCAGTGAGGTAGTGCTTTGACAACGGTGAGTGGAGCTACTTGTTCTGAGCCCCGGCCTACACCTAATAGGGGCGCAGGCGGCTCGCACAGGGCACTGGAAGGGGCAGCACCCATGGCGCTTTGATAGGGATCCCATATTCATCGGTCATCGAGCCGGGGACCCAGCAGCTCAGCCGCGGTACAGTAACCATGGCGACGGGATGTGGAGTCTCCGTTCCTTCCTTCAGGGAACGAGGGTTACCATACGTAACCGAGACGTTCCCTTTCAGTCGGTCACTCTCAACGCCAAGTCCCGTCGCCATGGTTGCTGTACCACCGCTGAGCTGCGGGTCCCCGGCTCGGCTCCTCAGCGAAAAACTGGAATGCATTGCACCTGCTGCCTTCTTATACTCACGCAGTGATCAGCGGCAGCTGGATGCAATAATTGCATGCCAATGTGCATTGGCTTTACACTCTAAGTAGATAGGTCTATCGAAGCGATATCCCATATTCGTCGGTCACCGACGTGGTGTCTCCGTTCCCTCCATCAGGGAACGAGGGTTACCATACGTAACCGAGACAATATCGCTGGGCAGATTTTTTTTTGTTTTTTTATTATTAATATTCTTGTGTAACACTATTATGGCTTATTTCATTATTATTAAAAGTATTTTTTTCATGTTGTAAAAGAAGTCTCATTTAGGCTGCATTTATTTGACCATAAATATAGTAAAAATACAGTAGAAACAGCAAAATATTATTACAATTCCAAATCTAAAAAATTGTTAAAGCTATTTTTTGTAGAATATTTTATAAAATGTAATTTATTTCTGTGATGCACAGCTGTATTTTCAGCATCATTCCTCCAGTCTTCAGTGTCACATGATCTTCAGAAATCATTCTAATATGC
This sequence comes from Carassius carassius, assembly GCF_963082965.1. Lineage (NCBI taxonomy): Eukaryota > Metazoa > Chordata > Actinopteri > Cypriniformes > Cyprinidae > Carassius > Carassius carassius. The sequence goes on from NC_081767.1 coordinate 33,016,126, forward strand.
TGATTTCCTGCTCATGAAAACATTTATTATTAGTAGACGTATTTAAAACAGTCAAGTAAAAATCTTCAGGATTTTCAGATGAATAGAAAGATCCAAAGATCAGCATTTATTTGAAATCTTTTGAAACATTATGCGTCTTTACTGCCACTTTTAAACAATTTAATGCATCCTCGGTCAATACAATATTTAAAATTTATTAAACATTATTTATTGTTTATTTTATTTTTAAACAAAAATATTTATTGACAGAAAAATAACTCCACTTATTTTATGCAGATATCCGTTCCACTCAAAATGATATAAAATGTGACCATTATTAGTAATATTTTCATGTTTAAATATAATTATTTTCTCAAAAGCTTAGTTTTTTTTTTTTAAGCTAAGCTTAAAACTTATTTAGATAGACTGGTTTTTAATATCTAGCAATTGTTGTGACATATTGGTGTATTTTATGTATTATTATATATTTTTTTGGCTTTTATTTTTTTGTTTTTATTCTTTTGTTTTTTTTTGGAAAGAACTTTGGTTCACCTTGAGTGTTGTAAAGGGCTGTATAAATAAATGTTGATAAATGTTGAAATGAAATGTAACCATCATCGGTGTTCTGTTAAAAGTGTTTCAGTGTCTCCATGTTCTCTTCTGATCATATGCATCTCTGACAGTGTGGGTGTGTGTTTATGTGACTATATGCAATGTAAACATGACATGTTCATTTATGTTGTGTGTTTATGTAACTGTTCCATGGCTCTGTGGGGAAGCAGGGCACAGAACATCTCAGCATCATAATTCCTGCAACAACATGCCACCACACATTATATAATAACAATATACATACATACATACCACAGAACAGTTTCTCAAATGCTTTATATTACACTTTATTTGAATGCATTAATTATGCATTAAACCCTCTCATGTATAATTGAACCACAGTCATAATTTATAATGCATTGGTACACCTTTAGAAAATATAATGCATTAAAACTCATGACAAACAACACATTTCAGACGTAAATATTGAAATTATTATAGTGCATTTAACTTTTATTGCAGTTACAGTTTATGAAAAGATATAATGCATTACAGCATGGATTATTAATTAACTTATAATGCATTACACATAAAGGTTTCAAGTGATTTCACTTCAGGTTCACCCAGATAGTTTTTGCATGTAAAGACAACCACATTTGAGATGAAATATAGCATGCTTATTTCATGTGATGTGTTCGTCATGTTATGTGTGCACAGTGCTGTGATGGCATGCATAATCAGCGTTCCTGATGTCATACGGTGTCAGAGAGGGTTTGAACTGCAGGCGTCTCTCTCTAATGAAGATGTGATGGGATGTTCTTCCCCGCTGAGGCTCGTTCAATGCTGTCAGATCCTCCTCTGGCTCCGTTTGGGAGTCTCTGCAGGTGTGTTTAGATGAAAACGTGTAGAAACACACTCAGCTTTGAATGCAGGCTTGAAGATTTTCATTCACTGAGGTATTTCCTTCTGAATCATTTGAGCTGTCTGATTCAGGAGCACTTTGAAACTCTATATGTGTGTGTATGTAACCCTGTCAGGTCACTATGTTGACATCTGAATTGTAAATACAAGCCTTAAGCAGAAATGTGTTTTTCGGTTGAATGTGCAGATAAAACTACTACTGTATAAGTAAGTCATTTGTAGGCAGATTTCCTGAACATTGTAAGGAGAGAAGCATGCTCTAAGCTAGTATGCAAATGCATAAATGCTTGGCTAACACAAGGTCCTGTTGTACATACTTAATGTGCATTCTTGTGTTACAGTGACGTATAGAAAAGCCTTATGCTGGATGTGTTGTTATTGAAGTAAACTGTCATTTTCTTTTTTAATAAGTAGTAAAAACTGGCAGCATTGGTTGCCAGAACTTTACCGTAAAGAACACAGTTGCAACGTTTTAGCTGTTAAAGTTACAGTACGTTTAGTAATTCATTAACTTAAATTATTTTAATATACCAAATTATAACGTACTGACCCCCACCTTAAAAACACTGGTGGTAAAAAAATTTAATTAAATAAAAAAGTCACATGATGATTCAGAAATCATTACAAGTAGCATTTCCACAAGCTGAGATAACTATTAAAATATAGAGGGCGAACAGTTTCATGCACAAAATAATAAACATGACTCTAAAATAATGAAATAAATATTAATTTAACGATAAAAGATATATTATAAATCTCTAATGTACATAGAAACATTATGAAATAAAAAAAAAATTAATTTATTTTCAGTTTTCATTTTAGTTTTAGTAATTTTGTCATTTTTATTAAATATTTTTAACAATTAGATTTAAACTTTTACTTTTAGTAATTTTGGTCGACTTAAAATTGTTTGTTGCAAAGGAAACATTTTTTTATCTGATTTTAGCTTTATTTCAATTGACAGAAGCTATTTTCAACACTTTTTTTAGTTAACAATAACACAGATGAACAAATTTATACAATGGTATATAATACTTATACAATTTAATTAATTTATACATTGCAATGCAAGTCACTTTCAATGAAATCATCTGCCAAATGCTTAAATATGAAGTAAATGAGTTTGTTTCTGGACTACTTGTTTATCAGATCAGAGGCAGGCAGTAAGCACGAGGAGTGTTTGAAGACATTATTTGTGCATTTCTGTTTGGTGCCACTAGTTGTGCAGAAATGACTTCTTTCACCTTGAAAGTCTTTTAGCAACAGCCATGTGATGCAGATATGGAGATTCCTCAAGTCCTCTGAGAGAATCCTTCATCCTGCAGGTCATTTGCATATTAGATATAGTTCTGTTAGAATGCTGAACAACCTTGAATGTACAAAAGGACTATTGTGAACACCAAGATGAGAGGCTCTTTGACTTTCACGATCACCAGAGGATAAACAAACAGTAGTTCTTTGGGCAGACGGGTCTTCTGTATTTTTCTAGGTTTAGTGCATCTCTCAAATCATACACGCTTTTAAGGACAGGTGTGCTTCTACTTTACAAAGTAATCAGATGCACATATTTCATTAAAAAGGGTGATATTATCAGAAGCAGGGATCCGAGTCAGATGTAACTATTTTTGTACAGAGGGTCAAAGGTCACAGGCAGTGACCCCTCTCTGACCTCTTTTTTCCCGCCAGCTGCGAGTCAGCCGAGGGTGTTTAATATCCACCAGAACAGGAGGCAGAGACACTCACATATCATCAGATGGAAGCTTGATTAAAGCCAAGAGAGAGAGAGAGTGTGTGTGTGTGTGTGTGTGTGTGTGTGTTATTGCATTGCATTTGTAAAATAACACTAGACCCTTGTACTAACACAAACCATGGCTCTCTCAAACCACATTCACTGTTCTGCATTGAATCAAGTTTATTTTTAATGTTTATTATTTATAAACTACTAGCATTTTTACCAGTAACTTAAAAGACTTTATTTAGACATACATGACTACAGTTTAGAGTTTAATACTGTGCATTATATTGACAAATTCAGACAAAATTGAAAATATCTTTTATTATTTATTTTATTGATTTAATATAATTTTTTTAGCCACAACATGAAAATAATACTGTTCTTCTGTTTATTTAATTATTATTTGTTATTATTTATTAACATCACCTTAAAAAAATGATATGATCATTGTGTCATGACAGTTTGTTATAAGTTATATCAAGTTCAGCATTGATTTTTAAGTCTGTTTAATATAATTTAAGTTGTATATGCTTATACAACCATGTTGCTTATGCAGTTGTTGGTTTATGGTATTATGCAGTTCTCCAGAGGTCTGACATGATAAAAGCGTAGATGCCGCTCATTTAATTTGCTATGGAAATCTCACTGGCCATTCTAAACTCACGCTGCAGTATTATAAGAACATTATAAAGAGCTTCACTGTCGTCACAGCACGATCAACGGATAAAGGATAGGAGTAAATCTGATTTCTGTTACAGACAGCACTATTCCCTCAATCTATAGGCCCGTAAAGGTCTTCATAACCCTCACAGACAAACAGCAGGAGATTAATGTCCCTCCTGTCTCATTTGCCCTCTGCTTTCACTAGATTTAATGCAGTCTTTGTCCATTCTGTAAAGTACATTGTTGTTTTCATTTACAGTATAGATTTAAGCTTAGGCAGTATTTGAGAAGAGAAAATCCAAATTTTTACAACTGGAAAATAATAATATTTTTACAGTTGTGCTTATTGACAGTTCATTTGAATGTGAATTATAATTATTGTGTTTGTTTTGGGGAAACTTTTCTGTTATCAATCACACACTATCTGATCGAGGTATTTTCATTTCCATTCATGGTTTTCAGGGTTTTCACATTCACGCTGATGCAGATGAATTTGATAATTAATGACTCTGAATCTGTTTCAAATGTCCTGATTCAAACAAAGATTTGATGACAAATCACTATGTCTTGTGAGCAAGTTGTACTCTCTACAAGAGCAAAATCTAACCAATGAAATATTTTACATCAGAGTATAACTAAACAAATTATTTTCACTTTATTCCTTTCCATGAATTTTCCTGGTCAGAAAGACATTATTTAAAAAAAAACTGATTGATTGATTTTTAAGCCATTTTTATGAGTAAATGGAAAGACTTTATTTCAATTCAGAGAAGAGAAAAGGTTTAAATTAATTCAGTAGTTTTTTATTTATTTAATAAAAAAAATACATTATATTTTATTATTTATTAAAAAATATTATTATTATTATTATTATTATTATTATTATTATATATGTTTTGCCATAACATGGAAATAATTATGTTCTTGTCATTGATGGGGCCAAAATAGTAATATTTTTCTGGTATATAAATTTTTTATAAAGTAATATATATATATATATACTGTGCATTATAAGGGAGTGGTCCTTTCATTTTTTTTATTTTTTATTATTTATTATTATTATTTTTTTTTACTGACTAAGCTTTCACAAAGATTTAGCATAATTAAACACAATGATTGTTGAAAGTTTCTCTGTGCCCTATAAAGAAATGTGAAATCCTCGGCCACCTTTACTGTTTGATTCATCATGAATGCTCCTTCAGGCTCCATAGAGCAGAAAAGTTCATTTGTCTTGGGCTTGTAATGGCTATGACAGTTTTACAAAAAAAACAGACTTGGTGCTTGGCCAAGATAAATTTGTGGAGAGGTGCTGCCCCCTCATTAGGTCCTTCCAAAAAAAGCCTTTTCCACCTCTTAAGAGAAAGAAAGATGTATGAGAATAGTGGAGGATGGATATGGAGGCAGAGAATGAGAGAGAGAGCATTAGTATTGACCCTGTTTCATGCTTTTGTCTGGCCCCAGACAGCCTGATCCATCTCATGGACCTGTTCCCCAGCGGGGCCCTGGCACCCAACCCAATACCTGGACCATCTGTGTGCCATCATCCGCCAGTGATACCATCTGCCACTGATAATGCCCACACACGCCACATACTATACACATTAGTCTCCTTCAGAACTGTCATCAATATCAAGGCTTTTACTCTTGCAATAGCTTAGGGTCATTTTAACTCTGGGATCATTCTGTTTCACACTGATCCAGGGTCAGGTTTAAAGATTTAATCTTTTATATATATATATATATATGCAGGGTTATTATAGTTAACTAAAGCTAAGACTAAAACTGGAACCAAATAAATATTTTTGTTGCTCAGAATAAAATAAAAATTAGACGAATAAATAAGAAAAGTAAATAATAATAATAATAATAATCAAAAAAACTTTAACGTATTTTATTTCATCTAGTTCACAAGACAATAATATTTGTCATTTATATATATATATATATATATATATTTACAAAAGGTATATATAAAATAAAAATTCAGATTATTAATAAAAATCGAAGCTTTAAAAATTCACTTATTTAAAACACTAAGTGACCTTCAATATACTTTTATAGTTAATATTTTGTATCAGTTTTGTTTTTATCACAAAAGAAAATGTGGCCAGTTAATGTTTATTATATTTCAAGTTACAATTTTTTTTTATTTGTTTGTTTTTTGTCTTTCTACTTAACATTCAATATGTTATTTGCAGATTTCTTGTAATTATTTGTTAAATTTACTAGCAAATTCTGAGTGATAATTGTTTACACCACTTTTTTTTTCAATGTATCGGATCATCAGTGAAATAATGCAGATCTTATAGGATAACAAGCAGGAAGGATTCGTTTAATATTAAAACTGATGTGGGTGATGAAGGTTGTGATGAAAGATGTTTAGCTGCGGGTGTAAGGAGAGAAAGAGACGGAGTGGTGTGAGAAGAAACAGTATGCTGGCATTAATGAAAGCGGATGAAAGAGGAGACAGAGATTAGAAATAGTGAAGTGTGTGTGTGTGTGTGTGTGTGAAGGTGCCATTGATCACAGGACCCAAAGAAAAAATATTTGTTGAGCATGATCAAACAGGAAGGTCGTAATATTCTCATCGTCAGCACAAAAGCGTCTTTTCCCTTGAAACAATGCAGAACTAAAGTTCATGTGCCCTACAGGAGCCTCTATATAAACACTGAGAGTGACTTTGCATGTGTGTGAGGATGTACTTAGAGAAACTATAGTGACAAAATGACTTCAGAGGTGAATAAGATATGACAGAAATTCCCTGTGATGTCAGGGGTCACATGTTTATATTTAGATTTACCATTTTCATTTTAGTTTAAAAATGTAGTTTAAAATTTCCCTTCTAGGAATGATTTATAATGAAATTGTGAGGTGAGGTATAGGGTTGTCTGTAGTAGTGTTATTTTAGTATTATTTAGTGTTATAGAATTTATTTATAAGCACTTTTAAGCAGTTTTTGATGTTTTTAATTTTCATTTGAATTTGAAACCATTGGTAAAAAAATGTTTCCATCAGTATATATATTAAATAATGAAACATACAAATATTTTATGACATTTCTATTTGAATTTGGAGTAAACCTAATTTTGTTGTGTGTGTGTGTGTGTGTGTGTGTGTGTGCGCGCGTGCGTGTGTGTGTGTGTGTGTGCGTGTGTGTGTGTGTGTATACATAAAACAATGGGACTTTAAGCAAAATGTAGGGTGTATCCTCATTTAAGGAAGTGTGTGTGTGTGTGTGTGTGTGTGTGTGTGTGTGTGTGTGTGTGCGTGCGTGCGTGTGTGTGTGTGTTATTAGAGGATGAACTTTCTGAAAATATCAGTAGAAGAACAACAAAAAAACCTTGCTGAGATGTTCCCACAAGAAACAGCTTTCACAGAGGGATTAATGGACTTTAGTCTGAATAGATGGAATATTTTATTTGACGAAAAATTCTAGTGGGTTCCACTGATGGATACAGTCTCTTATACACATTTGACTTATTCTGTTACAGTATACATGCTGCATTCTGCAGAAACGGTCAGTGTGCTAGAATACTGCTCAGTGTTCCCTGGATGGAGAACGGGATGAAATGAAGGGTTACTATTAGAGAGCAGTTCATTTCCGGTTCTGAGGCGAGATGGAGGTGAAATGAAGGATCGCCGGCTCTGATATGACTTGGTTTGATCCGTCACTGCTGCAATAAAACAGCTGAAACAAAACCAGCAGTCTGTGTGTATGCATTTGTGTTGATGAGATAAAACCTCTCTGGATTGATCACTCAATTATATTTGCATTTCATTTGCTCTGATTATACTGTTACAATTGAGTCGTCTCGTGTTTGTTTGTTTGTTTCAGTCATTTTAGAGGAGCAGCGCAGATATTGCCAGGAGACAATTTACTAGTGAGTGTCTCTTAAATAAGTTACTCGTTTTCCTGCCAGAAAAATTATTTTGTGTGAAAAATATGACAACAGCAACTTATTTTGGTTAGTGATAATTATTACAGATAATTCTGTAATTTCATACTGTTTGCATGCTTCACTGAGTTTAATCAAAACAACAAAACCTGCTTCCATCGTTAACCATGTTTAATTAGCACCGTGGCTTGTTTTGATTGTTTGATGAATGAATGTTAGTTCAGGGTGCTGAGGAAGACCCTGGAGCAGATGATGTAGATCATTCTCCTTAACGCTAAGCATCTATATAGATATTTTATTTTTATTATGTTTATTTTTATAAGCATTTTACTTTGTTACATTGTGATTGGCCACAAGGCTCATGAGAGCCAACGATGTTTAAAGGAATATTCTAGGCGCAGTAAAAAGTTTGTTTTGTTATGTCATTTTGCCATTTGTTTTTAGTTTATTAGATTTAGTTTATTAGATTCATATAATTTTATTTTCGTACTTCAACGTCAACTTATTTATTTCAGTTTGTTGCCAAGCCAGCATTTCATTTCATTTACATTTTTCATATAATAGGCCTATTTATGTTTTATTTCAGCTCTATGAACAAAAATATTTTAATAGTTTTAGTTTAAGTTATTTTCTTGTTTTACATCGTTGTTTTCTTAAATGAATAAATAAATACATACATAATGATAAACTGACAGTGAAATATAAATGCTCCATTTTTTAACCATTTAAATTCTGTTTTTTAAATGCTCCAATTTTGCTGGCATTTAAAAACAGAAATGTAAAGCATATAATTTTATTAATGCATTTTGTTTTTTGGTTAAAGTATATGTATATGTAGTATTTTACTCAGAAGAACTTAAAGATTCAATTGGATTTTAGCATTGTTTTTCTGTGTTGTTAGGACAAACCTCCCCATCGCCTGTGGTGTTAGCACCAGTGTCTGTCATTAGCACCCTGTGTACTGCAGTAATTATGACTTTACTGTGTATTATACTGTATATGTGGACTCCAGGGCTCCTGAGGGATGTTGCCTTTGTTGGCTCTATAGGCAAATAATGATAGGTCACATTTATCACTGTCATACTCCAAAGTCTTAATTAAGTTGTCACACTTTTGCAAAGGAGCATTAACAATTTTTTGCTCAGAGGTAAATGGAAGTTAAACAACACAGCATGTTTCGAGATTTTAAGGTTGTTCGTTTTCTTTGTGCACATGTATTAATGCTTGATGCTAATAAGCAAATATAATTAATATGTCAAACTAATTTAGCCTTTTAAAGGAAGCTAGGATTCTTTGATGAAAATAAATATATAAAATATAAAAATATAATTGCATATTTAATATGTTCCAGTGTTTTATGCATTTCTCTGTGTGTCATTGATATTGTGTCCCTTGACATTTCACTTGCTGTCCATGTTAACAACTGGAACAAAGTCTTTTTGTCCTCGCCCGCCTCCAGTGTTTTGTTTCAGACACGGGTCGTTTTTTAATCTGCCCAAAGATTAGAAAGCACATGCTGAGAATGGAGAAACAGCTCAGCTCATTTTGGTTCGGCCACAGGAGTGCGATTAGCGCGACGGTTCAATGCCCAGGGGTGTTGCCTAGTTTGACAGGGCCATCCAGAGCTGGGAATTCACAACACAATTGCATCACAGTGATGTGGGAAATGTTCATGATATGAGCAGCAGCTAGTCTTCAATTTATTCACAGGCTTCCCTATGAATGAACAAGCACGGTATGATCCAGTATAATCCATTTTGACTACCATTCAAACTACCATTTTTTTTTTTAAAGATTATTGCAAGAATGCATTAAATTGGTCAAAAGTTCAAATAAATATGTTTTAATAAATCAAATGAAATCAGTAAAAAAAAATAACTGGTAGCTTTAAAAGTTATAATTACTGTATATGCATTAAATTTAATCTTTTCATTTAATTATTTAATACTTAATTTAACACTTGCAACTTGAAACATTGTAACAAAAGGTCCACTGAATGGCAAGTTTAAGAACCCATGTACAGCGTATTAACTTCAACGTGAAAAAATTCAAAACAAAGGCTTCACTCAAATATTAGCTGATTTGACCATGAGCATGAACATGAACAGACATGTTCAGTTACATGACAACCTAACATGTGTAACATTAGGACTTAAATACTTAGACAAGGGGAACACATGACAAAACCAACCAATGAGTAAACAGAACCAATGAACATGAACCAATGAATAAACAGAACTGATAACCACATGACAGGACAATGAACCAATGAGAACATGACACAAGGACTAAAGGAACACATGAGGGCAAGAAAGAAACATGGCTACAACAAAAATACAAAATAAAGGCGGACAAGGGGGAAGGATGAAGGGCTGTGGAGCGGTGACAGAGCTAGCCACCACAGTGGACCTACAGACCAAGCTGGAGCCAGTAGAGCAGGTTAAAATGGTGGAGCAGAAGATCACCACAGGTCAGGAGGTCATGGTGGAGCAAAAACATGGAAACATCTATCTTAAATTGCAATAGTTTTTCACAATATTACTATTTTTACTGTATTTCTGATCAAAGAAATGCAGCCCTGGTGATCAGAAGAGACTTTATTCAAAAACATGAATATTTTTTATTAATATAAAGTGGCAAAAAGCTCACTCAGCTCATGTTTTATGACTGTTTTTAGGTGGAGTGGTGTATCCAGATTAGAAGAGACGATTTCAGCAGCTCTTGGCAGTTTATGCACAGTATGCATCAGACAATCAGTGAAAGTACTCTGGGTTTGAAGTTTGAAGGCTTGAGGCTTTAAAACAGTCCAAAGTTAATTACTGCTGGGTTTGTCCAACTCCCAAACCCCTGTGTGTATGTGTGCGCATGAGGGTGAATGTGTGTTTTCAAAGGGAAGGAAAGGGCAGAGCTCCATATATAATGGTAGTATAAATAACAAGTGCATTGCATGTGTTTGCTCTTGCATGCATTTGCTCTAAATTTATATGAAGAGATTAGTGCCAAAGCTGAGCTCTCTCTCTCACTCTGTCATGAGGCAGATTAGATTTAGCTGACAGCACTCACGTACTAAAACATCCCATGTAAACTAGTCGTGGATCACATGAGTTCAGATGAGCTTGTTCTATACATGGCGACAACGAGTGAAAAGTTGAGTAGTACACAGTCCCGTTAAACTGAGAGTTTAACAGGAGAACATCCTGAGGTTAAACAGATTTTAAGAATAACTAGTCTCTGGAGTATTCATGTGAAGGTTTGTGGCATTTGCACTCATTCCTTGAAGTATAGCGGTCAGATAGGGCCATATTTCCCTGGAGATCAGTGGAAATGTTATGCTGGTATTTTCACTGCAGTTTATGTGATGGCATGTTTATTGTTATTGCATGCAGTTCAGCACAATACGCATTGTGTGTCTCTTCACACCGTCTAAACTGGAAGCATTCAGTGTGAAGCTTAGACTATTTAGTAACAACAGACCAATCAGTGAGCTCGAGAAGAATTTTTTGAAGTACAAAGATTAATGAAAATCTTTAAAAAAAATTAAACTTCTAGCTGATTTTGCTGAATTTCAGACTTTTGTTGACTATGATGGGAATGATCTAGTTTTTTCATGTCAAAAGTGCTGCACATATCTTTTTTATTTTTATTTTTTTTATTTTTATTTTTTTATTTAGTAGTTTCTATAAATGTCTATTTAAGACAAGCTTTGTGTTCCTGCTTTCAGTTTGGGGCGATCTGAGTGATGAGGTGGAGAAGGTGCTGTGAGGGGAAGCATACTGTGTGTGTGTGTGTGTGTGTGTGTGTGTGTGTGTGCAGCTGCTTATTGCAGCCAGGTAAAACACAGGGGTTTCTCAGCTCTGCTGTCCAGCATTTCTGCCTGTAGTTATGCACTGTTGCATGCAAGAAGGACACAGCATGTGTTGTTTGGAAGGAAGAGAGATTCTTTTTACATTTGCATGAGATTTGAACGAATGGTTCATATAAAAATTCAAATAAAGTCATTCAATCACCTGCATGTTTTGTAGACTGATTTTGTTCTGAGATGTTTGCAGTTATCCGTGCAGTGTATGCGAATGAGAACTGACTCTGCTGAGCTCCAAAAAATAGTAGTCTATGACTTATAAGTAGCATTTCATTGTATTTCAAGTCTTATGCTTTGTGACAGTCTTTTGTGGGAAACAGACCCACATTTAATAGTTCTATGAATTATTTTCTAATCCCCTGCATATAATTATATGCATAATATTATATAGTTATGTTTTGTGACCATACAAGCAATCAACCCGCTGAGACCATATGCAAGTAATATTTATTCCAGTATATATGGATAAAGTTGGCCTGTTTTTGCCACAAAGGTAATCTTTTTCGAACAATTATAAGATATAAACTCATAATTGCGAGAACAGTCTGAATTTATCATTTAAGCACAAAATTATGAGTTACAAGAAGAAAAATCAAAACCGTGAGATGTGAGCCTCATAATTACAATAGGCCTATATAAATAAAAAATTGTGAAAAATTTTTTGAAACCGTAACAAACTCATAATTGTGAGGAAAAAACTTAGAATGTGAGATAAAAATAACAAGCTTTTAAGCAGTTGAGATTTGCTACAGCAGGGATGTCATAACTCGGTCCTGGAGGGCTGCTGTCCTGCAGAGTTTAGCTCCAGCCAGCTCCAAAACACCTGCCTGGAAGCTTCTAGTGTGCCTAGTTAGACCTTGATTAGCTGGTTCAGCTGTGTTTAATTGGGGTTGGATAGTAGTACTTCAATGCCCTGCATGAGTATGTATGCAGATAAAGTTGGATATATTTATTTATCCAACTTCTATATAAAGTACAGAGTGCTTTCAGGTCTCACATTGGTAGTCTGAACTGAATCCATCTTCCTATTTTAGACAATTATTCCCACAATTCTGCTTTTTCCCACTCTAGAGAGTTTTGGAGCCATATTCAGCCATAGAAGAATGGTCTCTGTGTGTGTGTGTGTGTGTGTGTGTGTGTGTTTGAGGGAGTTTGTGAGCAATGGTGCATCTTGGGGGCTGTTCATCTGCCACATTGAGTCTGATGCAAATGTAAATACAGGCTATAGGCTGGATCCACCTACTGTGTCTCGGCCCACACACAATAACAACACTCCGGTGGATCTCCGGAGGAGGATGAAACCAGAACACACGAGAGAAGCTGTGCAAATGCGGGGGAATGCTTCATTAAGTGATTTGCACAAACCCCTAACCCTAATTCTCCCTGAGTGAAACACGAAGCAGTTTATATTTTTACATATCTTTGGATTGCATGTGAAATGCAAGCCGTGGCTCCAAAGGTTGACAGAAACATTGATCCCGTTCACTAATCAGTGTACCATCATCCCAGAATACTGTGCCAGTTGGATCAGTAGTGGCTCAAAGCAGCGGTCAGTGCGTCTGCTGTCGAGTAACAGACGAATGACGGCAGCCGCAGGAATGAAGCGCTTATATGTGTCCCATTTGATGGATTGCTGACAAGCAGTGTCTTGTTAGGGGGAAAATCGCAGCTTAAATGTGAAAAATCGGCTTTAATTCCAGTGTGACAACAAATCAAAGGTACCCATGGCATAAATGGGTATTTGAGGGAGTTGAAAGAATTAAGCTTTTCACTGGTAATTACTCAAGCCCTGTCTCAAGACAATGATGCATCTGTGAGACAGACGATCAGACGTCATATTTGTCAAAATAAAGGGACCGGGTTAAATAACTTGCCCGTTCAAACGGAAACATTATTTTATTGCATATTTTATGGTTTAGGAACTAAAGCTGCATATTCTGTCTGTGTCTTTCTGGTTGTGTTTGGGATTGATAACCATATTTTTAACCAATTAATAGACTGTAAAATTGGGCTAAAAATAAACCCTTATTTATTTATTTATTTTTTTACACACAAATACTGTAAAGTGCTACAGTAAAAACCTGTTCAACCAGTTGCCTTACCGTATACATTAAAAATTGTAAAGGTTTTAACATTGAATTATATCTAATTTTACTTTACTCTAAAATGTATTGTTTTGTAAATTAAAACAATGAATTTAAATAAATACAATGTCCCATAATCCTATGCCCAATCTCATCAGCACTTATTGTTTGCACCTGTGTCTCGTTAGCCTTGTTAGCTCACCCTATAAAAGCCCAGTTCTCTTTGTTGTTCTTTAAGTCTTGTATGTGATTGTACAGTATTGCATTTCAAAGCCTTGTTTCCTGGTTTAGGGATGAATATAGCAACTTCTTGGACAAACCTTATCGAAGTTCTCATCTTTCCCACTGATCTTCAAACATCTTTATGTAGATCAGTGAATTTGCCATTATGATCTCCTCTAGTGACATTTAGCTATCAGTTTTAGCTACTCTGTAAAAAATTTTTAACAGTAAAAAAAAAAAAAAAGTGCTACACTACAAACCTGTTAAATGGTTAACGGTAATTTACAGGGAAAAAACTTAAACTGATGTTCTCAGAAAAACTCTGCATTGCATTTCAAATTTTGTTCGAATTTAATGTTTTTTTTCTTTGAAATACCTGTTATCTTTTTTCTTATCTGTTATGTTTATTAGTGTTGTATGTTAATGAATGTTTATTGCATATTTCAGTTTAATAAGTCTCTACATGATGGTGTTTAGTGCCTGTGTGAATAACACTGTGCACCTTCTATATAAGTTATTTAAAAGCTGCTTGTGATGGGCTTTTGGTTCATCTTGGACTTTCTCATCACCACCTGAATTTGTAATTTATCAAGGTATTACAAAAGTACAAAACAGATTTAGGTCCTTCAAATGGTTGGTATATTAACATTATATCAGTTAATGAAATTATGGTATTTAACTGTAAATTTGAGGTAAAACCGTTAACTACTGTTACTATATTCTTTTACGGTAGAATACTGGCAACCACAGCTGCCTTTTTTATCTTTTTTTTTTTTTTTTTTTTAACCGTAAAGTACCTTCAATTGAAACCAACTGGCAACACTGATCCTCAACCTTCGTGCCCCCATAAAGTTTGTGACACTATAATAATTTTTTTATATCACGTTTTAATACATTTATTCTTATTTTAGTAGTTTTATGTTTTATACTTATGTCTATATAATTTATTCATTCAGTAACAGTTATTTTATTACATCAAGTTCAACAAAGATTTTTGAGAAAAAGTAATATTTTAGTGGTTTTATATTTAGTTTCAGTTAACAACAAAAAAAAGTTTAGTTTTAGTTAACTATAATAACCCATATAACAGTGAAACAGTAAAAGTCATTTCCAGAAGCCCCTGTGACATCAATTAAACCAGTCACCTTCTTTAACTCATAAAAAATGCCTGCAACCAAAGTGAATATCAAAACTTTATATATAGTCTTTTTACTTTTATTGCAATTTTGAGTTATTAAGCTACTTCTGCAAATTTAATCCTCTCAAAGATGTAGTCAAAACTCTCCGGTTCCATTTTTTTCCCCTTACTATTCCATATTCACCACAAGATAAACTTATACCAGCAGCACGTCCAGCTTACTTTCTGTTCTGGGTTTCACTGATTTTCTTTCTTCTCAGGTTTTTGCTGTGAGCATGTGAAGAGCTGAACCCTGGAGTAATTACGCTCAAATGCCTCTCTGCTGGCTTGCTGAATTTCACAGGCTTTCAGGAACAAACCACTCAAACACAAATCCACAGAAGTTCTTCCTGAACTCGCCAGACAATTGTGCTGCTGAAGGTCCCAGCGGCCCTGAAAGAAGCCTGCAGTCTACAGAGAGTTTAGAAGAGTGTTTAAGTTCCTTATGCTGAGGATATTGTCAGCGCTGTGCCAGGAGAGCTGTGTCTGAGTTTGTCATGAGGATCTTAAGAGAGTCTTCTGGTGTTGTTATAGATGAGAGCTGCCATATGTGCAAAAATCATTAAAGAATCAGTGTTTGTTCACGGTTACTCTCTAGGGGCCCTAATAGGGGAACTAGAGCACAATGACTGCAGTACGTGTTTGTGTGTGCATGAGACTGCATGCTAATAGGTGTCCTAAATGTCATGATGGTTAATGAATGGCTCGCTCAAAGACCGTCACATATTGCACACTGATGCATACTGCACTATAAAAAAGCAAGCCGAAATCGCCTGCTCCAATCTGATTGGCTTTATACACTTTTCTGGAGTCGGGGAACACAGGTTTGTATCAGTCCTCTGTTCGTTGTGTTTAATGCGTAACTGACTGCTACAGCTACAACTTTAACTACTTTTTATCACTTTGCAAGATTTTATTGCAACATATTCAAGACATTTGAGTGATATTGTTGAGTAAATCTTAAAATGTGCAAGTAATATCATATTTTACTTTATTATTTGATTGATTTTATCTATAATACATAAATATAGAAAAAAATGTATATTACACATATTATTTTCATGACTTTTGATTCTTATTACCATAAAACATTTGGGTTTATATTGTGTTATTGTCTGTTTGTTCTTTGAATAATTTAGAATAATTATAATTTCTGTAAATATATAGCGTTAGACTAGTTCAGTGCAATTTATGCAAAAACCGCACTCAACAAAACTCCAGCATTTTCAGTGCGGACTAATCGAAACACCTCTGATTGGCCAATGTGTTCATGATCTCAACAGAAACGTGTGTGATTGGTTATAATGCTCACCGCTGCACAAAACAGCACATAAACGGCAATCTGATGTGCTAAGATCTAAGGGTAATTCTGTGAAATTGACACTTTTAATAGGGGCAGTTTACTCTTTTATCTTGAATTTGAGGGACATTTTTGTTCATTAAGCCCCTGTTAATTTCTGACCCTGGTGTTGATGCGGTTTCTTTCTCTTCCTCTGTGTTATAGATTCAGTGCTCGGTGGGCTACATCATCTCTCAACTGCAATGCAGCAGATCCAGACCTGCCTGTAATGTACCAACCGCTGTGACTGACACAAGACATCCCCAAAATCCCATTACCCTCATCCATCTTCTGCTTCTGCAACATCCTGCTGGTGATCTGCTCACAAACTGCACAATCACGCAGGTCTTCAAAGATGCAAGCATTCAGTGAAACAAAACATCTGCTTATTTAAATGTTTTAAAGGAGTAGTTCACCCCCAAAAATGACATTGAGAGAGAGAGAGAGAGAGAATAAATAATAAGAGAATTTTCATTTCTTGTTGAAATATTCCTAGTCACTGACACCTGTCTCATTCAAACACTTACTTTGTCTGAATGCACATTTCCTGCATTATTATATTGTTTCCTCTACTGCGGTAATGTGCGGTAACCATACTGAGTGAAGCGTGTTTCATCTCATTCTGCTCTTCTGTGACCTTTAAAACAACAATCTTCTCAAATGCCAAAGAGATGCATTTCTCCGTTTCACACCAGGCATGTCAATGCAGTCATGAAACAACATAATGCAAAACATTACATTAACATGTAATATTTATTTCAAGTTATTAAAATATGAATATGATTCAATTTACAGTCTTTGTAACCCCTAAACCTCAGTTTGGTTCATGCTCATACAGTAAGAAAATTATAGAATGAAATAAGACATAATGGCCTTTAATTAAACCTGAATTCACTTGAGGAGGGAAGACAAGAAATTATCATAAACGATTGTCATTTACTGTCAAACAATGCCTTCAAACGAATATTCCCATGGTGGCAAGCTTCTATTATGTTGTTAAGAATATTATAATATTTCTGAGCATCACATCACTCGTGATGAATCACTTCCAGTTTCTTTCAATTTCCCACAGTTGTGAAGATACTACAGGCCTGTATCAAATGTGCTGCATGATCTACGAGAGCTACACTTGTGTGTGTGTGTGTGTGTGTGTGTGTGTGTGTGTGTGTGTGTGTGTGTGTGTGTGTGTTTAAGCTCATACAGCATGTAGTGGGATTTTCCTGTGTGTCGTGTATGTAGGTCATGAAGGGACTTGCTGTGAACCAGGATTGATGCCTAAATGTCTCTGACTCTTCTAGAGCAAAGATGTATGACCAGGAGAGAGGCATAGGATGATTGATGGCTTATATCACAGCAGAGAGAGAGAGACTGTATAGGTAAGTTCCACTTCACAGATAAACAGCTTTGACAGCAAATGTCCCATTTTCCTAAACAAATGTTTGTTTTAACCCTCTGGAGTCGATTAACGAATATACGCGTTAGGAGTCATTTTCTCCTGATAACCCCGAAAAGAACTTAAATTACACTTTCAGTTTTAATCGTACAGATAAGAGCAATACATCAATCGAATCTGTAAAGGGTACTTTTTTCTTTTGGATACAGACATAATAACAACAAAACTTTGTGCACTTATAAAATAAAGATAACAAACAAGGTGTGCTGTCTGCAGCCTTTGTCTGCGCTGATCTTCATTCACGAACACGTCATTAAAATGAACTGTAACTCCGTGAATACTCAACGAAGAGACATGAGAGAGATATCTATAGAAAGCTTCACATGTCTACTTTTAAACTAAACAAGTGCTGCCAAAACCAAATATTCTTTGATAAAGTAATCCATGTGAAAACAACGCGATGTCCGTTTTTTTAACGTCTCCCTTCATTATATCTAATGTGACCACGCCCCCGCGCTGAACGCGCTATTCAGATTCAAACTGAAGCGCGCGCTTGAATACGCCCACACAGAAGAAAAAGCAGCCAAGTTTTTTTTATTTTACTGTTTGCTTCGCCATGAGAGGAATAAGACATAATTCGCCCCTAAAAGATGCGATGTGGTTGAGGATTTGAGAAATGGATTTCCTCAGAAAAAAAAGAATGAAGCACTTTATTCAGCAGAGATCATAAACATGAGTAAGTCTCTTTTTATTTATTTATATACTTGTACTAGTTTTCACATAATGTGTAAACATTTTACTAGTTAGACTTTTTCCAAACTATAATTCCTGACTAAATGTATAATCAAGTGAAATATTATGAAGTTTCAATAACAATACAATACTACTATACCATTCAAAAGCTTGATGTAAATAATATAAATGTAACTGTAACAAATGTAACAAAAAATTGTGTTCTTTTATTACTATTCAAAATAACTATTTTCTAATATATATATATATATATATATATATATATATACACACAGTACAGACCAAAAGTTTGGACACACCTCATTCAAAGAGTTTTCTTTATTTTCATGACTATGAAAACGTACTCGTTACTAACGTAACCTCGGTTCCCTGAGATGAGGGAACGAGTACTGCGTAAGCTAGCTTACGCTATGGGAAAAGGTCCCCTTTTCTCGAGAATATGAAGCCAAAAATTATCCTTAATTTTTAAATAATGTAAAACGCAGTGCTGCAGCACAGCAGACCTAAGCGAAGCGGCTCGCGCGCTTATTGGCTGTGCTGTGGCAACTGCAGCAACCTATGGTGAGGCGGCGGAGAGGAACGAACCAATGGGGGCGCTTCGCGCCCATTGGACGTCAGAGCGCGCCAAAATAGGCGTGGCTGGAACTATATAAGCCACCGCTTCGCCATAGGGATCAGGTTTTAAATCAACTGAAGCGATCACCCGGTCCGAGCACATAGCACGGCAGGTTACGCAGTACTCGTTCCCTCATCTCAGGGAACCGAGGTTACGTTAGTAACCGAGTATGTTCCCTTTCGAGAGTACTCTCGTACTGCGTAAGCTAGCTTACGCTATGGGAACACAATGTAAAACGCCGTGCGTGCTCGGGAACTTCGACCTGTCACAGCCCGAGGCGAGAGCCCGGGGCTTTATAGCAGGAGAAATCCCAGTCCCAACAGCCAACCTTAGTGAGCTTTATATAGGGAACGAAAAAAGGGGGACGTGATAAGACTTAGCACGTCTATATAGAAAGTACCCTGGCCTGCAGGGCAGGGACTTGCAGATTATAGAATCTAATAAATGTGGACGGAGAGGCCCAGCCTGCCGCTGCACAGATATCATCCAGTGGTATCCCGCAGGACCACGCCCATGACGAGGCCATACCTCGGGTGGAATGGGCTCTGATGCCGAACGGGCAGTGAAGGCCTTTAGATTTGTAAGCCAGCGAGATAGTGTCTACTATCCATCGCGATAGGCTTTGCTTCGTGGTGGCGAGACCTCGGGTGCGCCCACCAAAGCATATGAAGAGCTGGTCCGACCTCCTGAATGAGGCGGAGCGCGCAATATAGGTTTTTAGAGCCCTGACGGGGCAGATGAAGCTCGCGTTGCTTTCGTCGCTTTGCGAGGAAAGGGCTGACAGCGAGATGACCTGTGCTCTGAACGGTGTTGAGAGCACCTTGGGGACATAGCCGTGTCTTGGTCTGAGAATGACTCTGGAGTCATTAGGCCCAAACTCGAGACAGTCAGCGCTTACAGATAGCGCATGTAAATCCCCCACTCGCTTGACTGAGGCCAGAGCCAGTAGAAAAGCGGTTTTGAACGAAAGAACCTTCATATCGACAGACTGAAGCGGTTCAAAAGGGGGGCCCTTTAAGGCCTCTAGGACCGTAGACAGGTCCCAGGAAGGGATTGAAGGGGGTCGGGGAGGGTTCATCCGACGAGCTCCCTTAAGGAAACGAATGACCAGTTAGTTTTTTCCCAGTGATAGGCGTCTGGGCCAATCGAGGGCCAGCGCGTCCCTGCTCTTTGAAAAATATATTGGGCAATGAGCGTTGTCTTCTGAGGCGAAGAGGTCGACCTCTGCCCTGCCGAAGATGCTCCACATCAACTGAACCGTTTGTGGGTGAAGAGACCACTCCCCAGGGGGAACATTCGCCCTGGAAAGCATGTCCGGGCCCCGGTTTAGGATGCCAGGTACATGCGCTGCCTTTAGCGAGCGCAGATTGTAATGTGCCCATGTCAGAAGACGTTCGGTCAGGGTGTGCAAGGTTTTTGACCTGACACCACCCTGGCGATTTATGTAGGCCACCACTGACATGCTGTCTGATCTGACCAGAACGTGGTGGCCCTTTAAAAATGGGAGGAAAGCTTTCAGGGATAGTTCGACCGCTATCATCTCCAGACAGTTTATGTGTAACAGTCGCTCCGGGCTCGACCAGAGGCCGGAGGCAGACCTGCCCTCGTACAGGGCGCCCCAACCGAGGTTGGATGCTTCTGTCGAGACTACTTTCCATTTCGAGACAGCGCCCGTGCTTACGCCTAACTGATACCAGTTGGCTATTTTCCAAGGGGCTAGAGCTGTGATGCAGCCGTGGGTCACCTTGATGCGCGCGCGGCTGGAAATCCAGGTGCGCGCTGGAACACGGTCTCTCAGCCAGCGTTGTAGTGGGCGCTTGCGCAGCAGGCCCAGTTTGAGAACCGCAGAGGCTGATGCCATCAGACCTAGCATTTCTTGAAATCGTTTGAGCGGGTAAAGAGACCCGGCTTTGAACGACACGGCTAGATGCTGAATAGTGAGAGCGCGCTGTGACGTCAGACGCGCTGTACACGTCACAGAGTCTATGTCTATCCCCAAAAAGGAAATCCTCTGGCTGGGAGACAGAGCGCTCTTGACAGTGTTGATCGTGAGACCCAGGCATTCTAAATGGCTGAGGATCCAGGATCTGTGTGTCGTCAGTAGTTCCTCGGAATGGGCTAAAACTAGCCAGTCGTCGAGGTAGTTCAATACTCGCACTCCCCGCATTCTCAGGGGTGCGAGAGCGGCATCCATGCACCGTGTAAACGTACGGGGCGCTACGGAGAGGCCGAATGGAAGAACCATGTACTGATAAGTCTGCCCCTCGAAGGCGAATCTCAAGAATGGCCTGTGATGAGGTGCTATTTGAATGTGAAAGTAAGCGTCTTTCAGATCCACTGAGAAAAACCAATCCCTCGGGCGAATTTGCGCGAGTATTTGTTTGGTAGTTAACATTTTGAACGATCGCGCCATAAGCGCTTT
This sequence comes from Carassius carassius, assembly GCF_963082965.1. NCBI lineage: Eukaryota > Metazoa > Chordata > Actinopteri > Cypriniformes > Cyprinidae > Carassius > Carassius carassius. The sequence continues at coordinate 33,037,737 of NC_081767.1, forward strand.
GTTCAAACGTCTGAGATCTAGGATGGGTCTGAGACCGCCATCCTTTTTTGGTATGAGGAAGTAGCGGCTGTAAAAGCCTGACTCGCGCTGCGCAGGGGGGACAGTTTCTATCGCCCCTTTTGCAAGAAGGTTTATCAGTTCGGCGCGAAGGACGTGTGTCATTTCGCTTTTCACTTTCGTTTCGACCACGGCGCGAAAGCGCGGCGGTCTGCGAGCGAACTGGAGCGAGTAACCTCGTTTTATTATATTCAAAACCCAATTTGATATGCCGGGGATGGCCTGCCATGCAGCAGCTCGTGCGGCTATGGGTTGAATGTGCTTCGGGCACTGGCCGCCTGTTATGAGGGGACCAGTAGCTCGAGTATGCTGTGCTTGGGACACTGTGGTGACAGCGCTTATTTGTAGGGTTGCGCACTGAGAAGTGGGCACGCGTGCTACATTTAGAGCACCTCCGGCACGAGCGGGAAGGTGGGCATGAAAGGAGACCCGAGTGTGTTTTTGTGACACTTGGGGGAGTGTGTATACATGTAGGGGTGCGTACTGTGTAGTGGGCACACTGCCTACATAGAAAAAGCTCTTTTTGTGCTTTATTGAGGTCGCCGTGAAAACAGCGTTTGTGTGCAGGCGTGCGTGCATTGTAACAGGCTCGTTTACTGCAGTATAGACATCTCCAACCGCCTTTAGTGAGGGGATTGGAGGAAGTATGTGAGGTTTCTTGTGTGGTGGTCCGGCCGCAGCGGGACTTAACCACGGTCTTTTCAGCACGAAGGTCAGGAGGGCTTCGGAGGCTCGGGGTTCAGCACAATCCTGGGCCGAGGTCCCCGTCTCTCTGGCGGTTTGCGGCTTGTAGAGCGAGAGCGGTGCTGGGTTTTGGTCGCTGGGCGAGACTGTAAGTCTGGCTGCGATGGCTTCGAGGTCTGAGGGGGCGGCGCATTTCTACGGCGTCCCGCAGCAGAGCTAGAGCGTTTCGGCAGGAAGTGTCTCATTGCTTGTGACGTCTTCTGAGCCTCAGTGAAGCGTTCAGCGAAACCCTTAACCGACTGGCCAAAGAGGAGAGTCAAGAAAGGCGGATTTGTCGGCGTCTTTCATCTCCGTGAGCGTGAGCCAGAGGTGTCGCTCTAAATCAGCGAGGCTAGCCATGCTTCGGCCGATCGCTTGTGCTGTGGTCTTTGTCGCACGCAGGGCTAGATCAGTAGCGCTGCGGAGATCTTTAAAGTCATAGGTATCTGGGGCAGACTCGTCCAGGTTACGGAGAAGTCTGGCCTGAAAAACCTGCAGCACAGCCATGGTGTGTAGAGCCGAAGCAGCTTGACCAGCGGAGGTGTATGCTCGGCCAGCGAGAGCTGAGGTGGTGCGGCACGGTTTGGATGGATGCACAGGCTTCGACCGCCATCCTGCGGCTGAGGGCGGGTAGAGGTGTGCAGCAATTGCCTCCTCGAGAGGGGGGAGGCTCTCGTAACCATGGTCTCGGGCGCCGTCGACAGAGGAGAGTGCTGACGAGACAGAAGTTTTCAAGCGTGCGGAGAATGGGGCTTTCCACGACTTCGTGAGTTCATCGTGAACTTCCGGGAAGAAGGGGGCGTTTCTTTGCGGAGGGGCCGAAGGGTGCCCCTGCAAGAACCATTCGTCCAGCCTGCTTTTAGCGGGCTCGTCTGGAGGAGACCAGTCGAGCTGAAGGTCGCTGACAGCCCTTGTAAGCACGCGAGTAAGCTCCGCGTCGATATCAGCGCGTTGTCCGGTGCAGCTGGGGGCTGTAGAGGGGGGGGGGTCCGCAATGGAGCCCGACCATTCCTCACTACTGGACGCGGCGAGAGAAAGGCTGTCGTGTCTGTCCTCTTCCGCCTCAGGCGCTCCGAAGGAGAAGGGGGCGCTGGTGAGCAGAGACTGGCGCTGCTCGTCCACGAAGAGGACAGGCGAAGGAGAGAGAGCGGGCGAGGCACGCGGGGAGTGTTCCGGCGTGAGCTCGCGTGTAGCAGTGTGCTCAGGCATTCTCTGATCGCGGCGTTTCTTACGCGGCACTTGAGAGAGAAGAGGCGGAGCGGGTGGAGCATCGTGGCTGGTTTGAGCTAATCGAGCCCGCAGGGTCGATATAGCCATGTTGTCGCACTCAGGGCAGCCGCCCTTGGAGAGTGCGTTCTCAGCATGCTCGCGGCCCAGGCAGGAGACACAGAGGATGTGGCGGTCCTCGCTGGGCAGAGGGCCTCGGCAGGAAGCGCAGGCCCGAGGCATTTGAAACAATGCCTCGAATTTTGGAGAAAAAAAGTGTGATGCAGCGGCAAACACACTAGCTTTATAAAGGATATAGTCACGCCGGATGGCGCAGCAGGAAGCGAGTGCTGAAGGCGGCGTCGAGATGAAGCACGAGCCGACGTCCTCAGATCTGCGTTGCAGTGCTATCCCGCTGAGAGGCTTTTCGACGGCGTGTAGAGGCTTCTCCGGAGAAGACAGCGAAGTGCAGGTGAGATCGCTGAAGGAGATGAAATCTGATCCCTATGGCGAAGCGGTGGCTTATATAGTTCCAGCCACGCCTATTTTGGCGCGCTCTGACGTTGCGCCCCCATTGGTTCGTTCCTCTCCGCCGCCTCACCATAGGTTGCTGCAGTTGCCACAGCACAGCCAATAAGCGCGCGAGCCGCTTCGCTTAGGTCTGCTGTGCTGCAGCACTGCGTTTTACATTATTTAAAAATTAAGGATAATTTTTGGCTTCATATTCTCGAAAAAAGGGAACCTTTTCCCATAGCTTAAGCTAGCTTACGCAGTACGAGAGTACTCTCGAAAGGGAATTGTAGATTCACACTGTAGGCATCAAAACTATGAATTAACACATGTGGAATTATATATGGAATTATATACATAACAAAAAAGTGTGAAACAACTGAAAATATGTCATATTGTAGGTTCTTCAAAGTAGCCACCTTTTGCTTTGATTACTGCTTTGCACACTCTTGGCATTCTCTTGATGAGCTTCAAGAGGTAGTCACCTGAAATGGCCTTCCAACAGTCTTGAAGGAGTTCCCCGAGGGATGCTTAGCACTTGTTGGCCCTTTTGCCTTCTGTCTGCGGTCCAGCTCACCCCTAAACCATCTTGATTGGGTTCAGGTCCGGTGACTGTGGAGGCCAGGTCATCTGGCGCAGCACCCCATCACTCTCCTTCTTGGTCAAATAGCCCTTGATGCCTTCAGTGTGACTCTACAATTTTCATAGTCATGAAAATAAAGAAAACTCTTTGAATGAGAAGGTGTGTCCAAACTTTTGGTCTGTACTGTATATATATAATTTATTTCTGTGATTCAAAGCTGTATTTTCAGCATCATTACTCCAGTTTTCAGTGATCTTCAGAAATCATTCTGATATGCTGATTTGCTGCTCAAAGAAACATTTCTGATTACTATCAATGTTGAAAACAGATGTGCTGCTTCATGTTTTTCTGTGAACTGTGATCCGTTTTATTTTCAGGATTTGTTGATGTATATTTATATTACATTTACATTTATTCAAAATATAAATCTTATAAATGTCTTTAGAAAAGTCACTTTTGGTCAGTTTCATCCTTGCTGAATAAAAGTAATACATTTTTTTTTAAACAATCAAATAAAAATCTCACTGAACCCAAACTTATGATTTTTATTTTTGTCTTTAACTATTTGTTTATTGCAATGCAAATTTGCTTGTGAAATACAACCTGTTTAAAAATACAAATTTAATTTGCATTAAAATAACATAAAATTGCATTATTTTGTACAGGTCATTTTTCAATGGCTTTAATCGAGGTGTGCAGTAACGATACAGCTGATATAATGAAATGATGTTAGCTCTGTGCCGTGTAGTCTATTAAAAACATTCCCATTTTGTCAGCAGTTTAAAGGGACAATAAGTAACTTTTTAGGTATTTTATTATCTAAAATCAATATTTTTATTCATAAATATGCCCTCAATGGTGTACAAATACCTATGCCAATGTTTAAACTAATCCTCGTAAATGAAAATTTATTATCTTTATATACATGGGACGGGTAGGTCGACGGAGGCTTCCATGTAGTTCTGCCATCTTGCAAAACTATAATAGCAGAGAGGGACAAAAAGTACTAAGCCAACGCGTTTCCACAACGCGTTTTCGGTCAGAGCCAGAAACGCAGGTGCAGAGCAGTGAGAGGCGCTTGAAACTGCACCGGCAAGTTTAAAAGTCTGGATTGCATTCTTATTATGGACCATACATATGCCGCGCCACAGGAGAAGAAAACATCGTCGCCAAAACGAAGTGCTATTAGAAGACATCCTGTCAAAGCTTTTTGGTACATATCGCCTACCGTAGATGCTACGCGCATTTGAAAAAGCGAGGCGCTGGAGAGCAAAATTAGTTTGAATGCAAAATACAATTTCACCACTAGATGGAAGTAATTCCTACTTAGAGTCCCTTTAATATCACTTCTTTTTGCTCCGCTGGTTTTCTTTCTGCTGTGGGTTTTTTTACGGTCCTTGTTTTTGGAGGCCAACAATGTGAAAAGCTGTCAGATCTACACAACATATGGAGACATGACCCACAAAAGACCTACAGGTCCTCTGTGCTTGAATTTTGTCCCTGGTGTGAATATTTTCATGTGGATTCTTTTGATTTTAAAGTCTTGTTTGACTGAATATTTGCTCTTGGTGTGAATAGACCTTTAATCTGTAGTATCAGAGTCTTTCCTAATACGCAGGGAAAAGATGGATGTGTTCATGTTATTTTAAAGGGGAAAAAAAGGCTTGTCCATTTCTTTTTATTTGTCAACCACCTGTTAGAAAGATGAAAGATGGTAACACTTTTGAGTAAGGTTTCATTAGTTTATGTTAGTGCATTAGATAACATTAAATAGCAATGCACAATACATTTGATTTATTAATCTTTATTAATGTGGATAAAATTACAATTATTGTTTTTTAGTTTAACTCGAGTCCATTAAATCAGGGATTCTCAAAGGTCTTTATGACAAACTGTCAAAATAAAAGTATGGATAATATAATGGTTAATACTACTACTACTACTACTGCTACTACTACTACTACTACTAATAAAACTTTATTTTTTTAAAGGGTTAATCACAAACATCCATGTTTGTATTTTAACAGTACACCTCTGTCGTGCAGCACTTTTGTTTGCCAAAAAATAATATTTTTACATTTTCTTTTGATTACATTTTAAAAGATTTAATTGTTAATGTTTATTGCATTATATTCACCACCGTTTTTAATAAAACATTTTAACAATTAAATAAAAATATAGAAAACATAATCAACACAGCATTTCTAATAAATCAATCAATTACAGGGCTCTATTACTGTAAAAAAAAATTAAGAAAGAAAGAAATTACTTCATTAAATAAAATCATGATTTCTGTTGATTAGACATGCATTTTGATTTTTAAGATAGATTTTTTTTTAATTAAACCATTAAATGTCATCCAGAATACTTAAAACGAAAAACATGAATTTTGTAAACAATAAAACGGAATCTGAGAAAAATAAAATGGGCCCTAAAAATTACATTTTTGTTGATATTTTAATAAAGTTAACAACCCATTTTACAAACCAATCCATTTTATAACCCATTTTACATTTTTGGCAGTAATATGGGTTTCAAATGTCATTTCATGTTGACTTTAAGCAGTTATAAGCAGGATTATGGAAATGTGTAAGAGTTTTAACGGTATGTGCATATGTCACGGAGATTATAACTGTGCACACATCACCTTTTGGTGAAGCAGAGCATTAGCCTGAATATTAAGTTATATTTCTCACCTCTAATAGATGAACAGCTGTGGATTATTTGTGCAGGATTTGACGGAGGCTGTCGATTATCCGTGTCTTGTCTAGGGGGCGACCAAGAGCTGTGTTCTGCATCCTCAAATTTATGCTTCCCTCCCACTCTAGTTGACTCTCTCTCTCTCTCTCTCTCTCACACACACACACACACACACACACACACACACACACACACACACACACTAACACGACCCTATTCTGTTGTAACACAGGCAAAAAGAGTGTGGAAAGGCAGTTTAGCTGGGATGCGAGACAAATGAGCAGCAGTTTGTGGGATTACATGACACATCCCTTGTTTCCAGACTGATACAGAAAATAATCATAATAAAAGCTTTGGAAATAGCACAGAGGCTAAATGAGCTCTCAGCTCTAAACCAATCACAAATGATACTCATACTCTACAAGGGCACAGAGACTGTAAAAGATTGTGCTAACTTTATGTATCTAAGTACAGATGGGAAGCTTTTGTACTGTATATTGTGTTGAATATCAGTGTTTGATTACATTCATTTTTCTCATGCAAATTGCAGAGCGAAAAGTATAGTAATAAGTGCAATCATATTCTATAATGCTGTGTAATGAGATGTTTTGTCTTCTTAAGAAAATGTGAGTGTTGGTTTTCACCGCAAAGGACTCATGTCCATTATAGATAGTTTCTTAGGGTTTTCTGGGTGGTTGCTAGAGTGTTGCTATGCAGTTGCTAAGGTGTTTTGGATGGTTGCTAGGGTTATTTGTAATGGTTGTTATGGCACCAGTGTCTATCATTTATATACTGTGTCAGTTTGTTATTAATATTTTAAATTCCCTTTTTAAAATTATAATTCCCTTTTATTTAGTTTTCTTTTTAAATGCAATGATTTTTATAGTCATTTTATGTGCTGTTGTCATTGTATTTTATTTTTATTGTATTGTATTTGTTTATTTTATTGGTTTAATTATATGTTTAATTCTCATTTTTTTGTGTGCTTCAGCATATTTCAGTTAGCTGCCAAAAATGCTTTTTCAGCTTTGTCAATTAACAACATGTTTTAATAGTTTTAGTTAACAATTATGACTCTATGGCATTGTGAATTTAGGTGGTTGCTATTGATCTTTGAGTGATGTGATTGCTAATGCATTCTAAAGTTTTTAGTGCATTGTAATTAATTTATTATTATTATTTTTGCTAGGATGTTTCTAGGGTGTTGGGCATTGCTAGGTAATGTGTTCTGTTTCAGTGTGCATCTGTGGGATTTCATTGTCCAGCATGTGAGAAAGGTCCATCTGCTCAGTTAGTAAAATAGCAGCACAGCATTCCTCAACAACTTTCATACATGAATCATTCATACATGAAGCACAAACCTGAAGCACGATGCACATGCTCAACTTTAATACTCAACTAAAGGTTTATTCAAAGTACTAGAGATATTTGCATTAGTAAACACTACAAATTAGAGCATGAATGAAACAGAATGAGGGAGAGGACAAAACGAGAGAAAAGCGCAGGATATTGATGCAAGGGTTTAATAGCTGCAAGCCAGTATTCGATTCTGTTACACACACACACACACACACACACACACACACACACACACACACACACACACACACACACACTCTCATCCCCCCTTCCTGCTGTGCTTCTCATACTTTCCCATCCTCCCTTCCCTCCTCTCTCTCTCTCTCTCTCTCTCTCTCTCTCTCTCTCTCTCTCTCTCTCTCTCTCGCTCTTCCTCTCTCTCGCTCTCTCTCTCGTGTCACGTGTGCAGGTCTGTGAATCGCAGCAGCAGTTGTGCATCTCTTTCTGTGTGAGCTAGAGAGAGGCTCAGGTCTGCACTCCTCCAAGGGCTTCTCGTACTCTCTCTCGGCAGACGTTCACACACGCACACGCGCATCCCGTGCTTTCAGACAGGGGGCTTTCACCATCCCAGACACACAGTCTGCTGCCCAGTGGAGCATTGCGAATCTGTCTGGAAGAACCGGACGGAGAGGAGGGATTTCGCATAGGATCCGTCCGTGATTTGCAACAGCATGCGCCCGCCGAGCCAGACTTCATCCCAAGGTTGAGCTTAGCGCTGCAGCAGGCGACAAGGGAGGAATGGGTCGTAGAGAGAGCAGGACGTGGAACTGAGGGCTCACTGCGTGCGTTTGCATCGCCGGAGGATGCTTTGGGCATCGCGGCTGGACGTTGAAGAGTTCGGCGGATGATAGTAGATGGGATTTTGCATGCTGTCAGAGAGGGTTGTGATTCAGGTACGTGTGTGCACTAACTTAAGCTGTTGCATCTTGAACCTTAAATTGCACTTGAACTGATCATGCATTTTGTGCGTGCATTAATCCGTGCATCACTTTTTATGACATTCTGTGCCGTTAGACTTTATGGTAGTCTACGTCCGAGGCTGATGCTTTCAGTGTGTTTCTGGCATCTCCTCGCGTGCAGAGAGGGACGACTGAAGCGCTTGCTAGATAATAAAGAGCTCTATAATTCCCTTAGCTCTGATTTGTTGTATTTCTCGTACTGCGAGCACGCATCGCACTTGCAAATTAGCGTTTGTTTAATGCATGCATTCCGGGACAACCGCCCCGATGATGTAAAACTGATATCCAGCATGTTCTCGGTCAAGAGGCCTCAAAATCAGCTGTGCTCATGTTTAAAATGCATGCATTATAAGGGTTAGAAAGCATACGAAGACATGGATCTGTGCATGCCGAGGTTTCGCGGGGAATGACTGAATGTGAAATGATGAGTAACGGATTGTAATTGTGTTAGTGGGTGGGGCTCTCTCTCTTGCTGTCTCCCGTCCCTCTATCTTTATCTTAAATATGCATCAGTAAGGGCTGAGGTTGTCAGAGGCGTGTCTTTATGTGAGGTATGGGGTCAGATCCCTGCGCCTGTATCGGATCGATAATCCATGTCTTTGCATCTCAAACTCACGGACGACCACACATGAGAATCGGCTTTCCTCGGGGCGAGAGAGAGAGAGAGAGAGAGAGAGCGCACGCGCGGCTAATGAGCTGCCCGTCTTTATGAGGCATTGCACAACACACTGTCAAGCGCAATAATTTGGAGCAGCTACATAATAAATGAAGTAAACTTATAACTGGCTAAAAAATAACTTGGAACTCAATGCACATATCTTACAGTGTGCTTTCACAATTGGCTTTTGGTAAGGAACCGAGTCAGTTTCACTTTATTGTACAGTTCATTTGGATAGCGAAACAGATTTCCACAACTGGATCTGTTTAAAGGTGATTTGAGGTTGTGTTGTTGTTTACAGTACAGGTTGCAAATCATAGGAAAGCATTGCGATCTATCTTAATATTTTACCTCGTAAAATTATTTAGACTAAATAGATAAATAGATTAAAACAGATAACAGTTGGCATACATGAAAGTATAAAGCTATGAAATTAAAGGAATTGTTCATCAAAAAATGAAGATGTACTGAAAATGTACTCACCCACAGGACATTAAAGATGTAGATGAGTTTGTCTCTTCATGGGAACAGATTTGAAGACATTTAACATTAGCCTACACAATTTGCTCAGCAATGGATCCTTTGCAGTGAATGGGTGCCATCAGAATGAGAGTTAATAATCAAAAGTTGATAAAAACATCACAAAAAACCACTCCAGTTTTTCAATTAACATTTTGTGAAGCCAAAAGCTGAGGGTTTGTTAGAAACAAATCCATAATTGAGACGTTTTGTCCAAAAATGAGACCTCTTTAATAGCTTCTACTCTTCTTTCCACTAGATCTTCGATCATGCATGCAGGGAATTGCTCTCTTACAGACACAGGAGTAGTGAATCAATCATGTTAGTAGTTGGTGAAGCTGAACTAGCCAGACCTGTTCATTTGTAGGTAGTGTCACATACATTTGGTGAAGAGACATTGATTTTTTTTAGCTGTCCAATATAGTGACTCTTAAACAACATAAATTTGGAATAAGTGCATATTAAAATATTAATATTTTCCATAATGTACTTTTCTGATGATCTTTAGCATTCAATTTACATCATGTCCAGTTAAATTTGATTAGCATTGTTAATTAGTAGTTGATTACCTGTTGGGGTTATGGTGGAAAAATATTGGTTACTCTAATCAGATTTAAACGTCTCATCTGTATTTTTCAGTATTGATTGATTGAGCTCCATGATGCTGCAATGGTTTAATAAAGAGACGGTGAGTTCAACTGTTAATCACAGAAGAGATAATAAATTAACTGGAAAAGGGAATAAGAAACCTTTGGTCTCAGCATTTGTTTCCGCTGCCCAGACTGAACTTTTCTGAGTGGACATCAGTGTCATTAGGTCCAAAGTCTTAATCATTCTCTAAGAAACCACACACTGGAGTTTTACCAGCTGAATACCAGTCATTGTGAGGTCTGTTATTGAGTGGTTTGGTTGTGTTGAATAGCAGTGTGTGTGGCAGATGACCGAATTCTTTTCTAACCATTTACATTTTTCAAAATGTGACATTATTATTACTATTAAGACGATTAAGCACCTCAATTTTTAAAGAATACTATTTTAAAGTCATGAAAATAATGCTATAATGCCCCAAAAGTTTGATGGTTCTTGAAAACTATATTTTATATAAATGTTTTTGTTTTTTTACATTAGGAGAGAGCACTGATGAAAAAACATTTTCTTAATCAATAGTTTTGTCTTGTTTTCAGAAACAGATATTAGGACTTGTTGAAGAGAATTTATAGAACCAAGAGGTTTTATGGATTTATTCTCAAGACGGTGGATTGTTTTCACCAACAGGTGACAAAATAAACTTAAGTCAAGATTAAAATGTCTCCAAAAATAAGACATCTTAACTTATTTACATATCTTAAAAAGCAACAAGAAGAAGAATCTTGTTTTTATAGGTATTTAGCTTTTTCTTGTGTAAAACAACACAAAATACTGATGTCCTGAAACATGACCATGTTCTTGATAGGATACAGAGTGAGTTAAACACTGATCAACAAAGTATATCTGATTGGATTATTAACATCTGAGGGTTCAAGCTTTGTTTGGTTATAATTACATTAGTGGAGTGAAAGCTGCTTTAGAAGGTCTTAGAGAGAGAGAGGTCTGTAGACATCAAGGTGTGTGACTCACAGCAACACATCTGTCAAAAATGCCAACAGCACACACACACACACACACACACACACACATGCATGTGCGTGCATGCATGCATTACACAGATTGTCACCTGTCCTTGTCTGTATTTAGGGGAATTACTGCTAAACTGGACCAGGTTTGTATTGCAACTGAATTTAAGCAATGATTTTCACTGACAGATACTGAATCTACAGTATTTAAATATACATCTATATGTTTACAAATGCGTATGCACAGCTAGATATTTTACACTTTCTGAAGAAAATGTGACAGTTCAGGGTGATTGGGTGTTTGCGATGGCATTACTATGATGTTTTAATAGTTTTTTTTTTGTTGTAGTTGTTGTTTTATAGTTGGTTAATTATAGGTTCAAATTCGCCCCCAGCCAGTCCCTACTTACAGTGTGTTTTTTCCTTCACCCGCAGAATTTCTTTCTTATACCATTATATGTTTTTAGGCCTTGTGTGAATTATATTTAATTAGGGACAGCAAGGCCCTTTAGTGCAATATGACAGTATTCCTCACATTTTACATCCATTCATGATTAATGTGAGCTTCTGGACAAAACCATTCATGTCTGAATTATTGATATTCAAACATATTCTACTTTTTTTCCATAGCATTCAAGGTCTTGCCCTTTACACTTGAGTATATTGTCCAGATCAATGGTCATATTGTGTTTTCTATTTTCTATTGTTTTTTTATCATGGGATACTACTGTACATGTGCCATTTTTAAAGGTAGTGTAACTCGATTAATAGTTATATTGCCATACCAAATAATCACTTTTGAAGCTAGAAATGCACTGAAATCATTCATATCAGGCTGTTTAAGGGTTTATTGGATGTCCAAAACAATTCTGTTGTGGCCCAGAATCTTTTCTGCTCTAGTTTCTGTGAAAATAAGGTTTCCGCAATTCTAACAAAATGTGACACATCTAGCTCAGCTGAATTGGATCTGACAGCCTCATAAGAAACCGACTATGAATTTGGGGCTCTAGAACAAAGAATTATTCAATTATTTATTATACATTTTGTGCAGTGTAACATTCAGAGTTATGCATTTTACATGCTGACCTTCAGTGCAAACTAACTGAAAAGATCTTTCTTTTTATTTTTTCAGAGACATGAAGCCTCTTCTGAAGAACACACTTTAAAAGTTCCCTCACTGAGGATGTGTAATGATTTCTGCTTGGCACAACCAAATCTGAGGTCGCTTCTTCCCTAGACCCTCTTTTATACCTCAGGGTTGACTTTCAAAACTCAGTTTTGCTTTACAGCATCCAGAGTAAAAAACTGCTGAAACATTGCCCTCCATGGTTTCTGCCCATTTCAAGAAGCTATCGTCTTACATCGTAAAAATTTGCAAAGGAATGTTTACAAAGAAACTGTCAAATACCACAAAGAAGAAAGAGAGTAGTCAAAACAAAAAAGATTCCAAAACGTCCCCTGAACTGCAAACACGGAACCCGACATTCTCAACCACACTCAAAAGCACAGTGAAAAAAATCTCCAAATGCTCATCGGCACGCAATATATCTCTTGAGGAGGATGACGGAAAAACCGACTGTTCTTCTCTCTCGCCAACATTCAGTTACCGTGTAGCAATTGCCAATGGACTTCCAAAAAATCCCCTCTTTCTGAACAATAATGAGTTTCATGAGGTCTTGTCAATTGATAGCGATTACTCTTACTCTCTAAACGAGGCAAAACTTGTCCATAGATTCGATGAACAAAAAGCATATACAATGCCAGTAAGAAGGAACAGGAAGAGCTTGATTAGTTTAGCGCCATCTGATGGCAGCTCGGAGGGGGACCGGGGAGAGCGCAGCAGTCTCCATACCCTGCGATTGGGTGCTCTGAAAAAATTGAGGAAGTGGAAGAAGAGCCAAGAATGTGTGTCCTCGGACTCAGAGGCCAGCAACTGGAGAAAGACTCTTGGCATCAGAAGCAAATCTCTGGACAGGGCTGGCCGACACCAGAAAACCACTGCCCTGGAGCCGGGATCCAGCTCGACGGGATGCATCAGTCAGACTCAGGATGTGATGGAGATGATCTTCAAAGAACTTCAGGGAATCAGTCAGATCGAGTCTGAGCTCTCAGAACTTCGAGGACATGTAAACGCCCTCAAAAGCTCCATCGACGAGATCTCCAGCAGTGTGGAGGTGGTGCAGAGTGAAATCGAGCAGCTACGTTCAGGGTTCGTGCAGTCTAGACGTGAGACGCGAGACATCCACGATTACATCAGACAGATTAGCCAACAGACCAACAAAGCTACTCTGAGATTTCTAAATGTGTCGGAAGAGAAGTGCGAAAAAACTGAAGACCTTATTTATCAGATCCTAAAAGAGAAAATGGGTTTTGCTGAAGCACGAAAGACATTTAAAATTGAATTAGCCCATCGACTAGGGCAACAAAGAGAATGTTACAATGCTAAACCTCGACCAATTGTAGTTATATTTTCAAAACCACAAGACAGGGATTTAGTTTTGAAAAAGTGTTATAAGCTAAAAGGGACTGGAATATCCATTTCGACAGATAGTCTAGCACACGATTCGAAAGAAAAGAGAGACAAGCCGATGGCTTCCTCTCAGACATATGAAAGCATTGACATCAAGGTCTCAGCCAAAGACAAGGCTGAAAGTGATGACTGGGACTCTACGGAGAGTGACAAAGAGCTTGATGAATTAAACAAGAACAAATATGCAATTGTGTCCAAACCACCTCCAAAGAGTAAATCGGACAAGAAAAAGTCTCACGATCACCGAAGGATGGCAGATGACTCTGCCTACTCTGTGCACTATGCGGATAATACAGCCTATGATGACCACGACAAGCAAAGCAAGTCCTACTATTCGGACATAACACCTGGATGGCTGTCTCAGAGTGACTACTCCACTCCCAAACTCAGCCGGTCTGAATCGGACTGCTCTAAACTTTGCCAGTCTTACTCTGAGGACTTCTCCGAGAGTCAGTATTTCAGCAGAGTCAACGGATGTTCCTTGCTTTCCTCCTCAGATCAGGAACTTTGGCAACGGAAGCAAGAAGACATGGCATCCTCCTGGTACGCTAGTCCCCCCAGTCAAACTCTGAGCCAAGAACGACCTTATGCGGAACATAATGAAGTTGAAACCACGGAGACTATTGACAGTGGTGTAAGTAATGGTCTTGTTTGTATATCAGGGGACAGGAGTCATTACAGTGGCTCTCAGCTGTCGCTGCAGGGTGACCTCTCACCGTGGAAAGATTGGCATCACCTTGAACAAGGTACCGATTCAGGTTTGGACGCCTCCACTGAACAGAACATAATCTCTGAAATCAGTAGCCCCTTTGACCCTACAGCCAACCCTGGTTTCCCTGAGAAAATTACTAAATGCCTTGAGGTCGATTTGCAATTTGAAGGTGAGACCTTTTTGACACTAGATAGCACTCCTGAGACAGGCCAAGACCAAGATATAGATATAGAACCTGAATTTTTGGAACCTGAGCTTGAGCCAAAGCCAGAATCAGAGCCAGAACAAATGCCACAGCATGAACCAGAACCTGAATCAGAACCAGAGCCAGAAGTTGTGATTGAACCCATAACAAAAACAGAACCTAAACCTGTGTCTGAACCGCAACCCGAAAAGAAGCCCAAGACCAAAAGGATCCAAGCTAAGCCTGAATCAGCTCCACAAACTTTGCAGCGACAGGATGTGAACCACCTCCAGCAGAACCCGAAATCATCCACCATGTACCGGAGCCAGAGTGAGATCAGAAATGAGAAAGTGGAGGAAGTCCCCAAATCCTGGAGTAGCAGGCTCAGCATAGATCTCAGCGAAAAAACCTTCAGCTTTGGAGGATTTGGATCCACCCTGCAAAGAGCAAAGTCAGCTTTAGATTTTGTGTGGAATAAAGGTTCCCAAAGCACTAGTGCCCCAGTTGAAGAACCGAGCAACACCTCATTCATGGGCAGGTTCAGAACCATGTCCCAGTCCACAGCGAACAGCTCCAGCACAACCATTGACTCAGACGTCTACACAGAACCTTTCTATTACAAGGCAGAAGAGGAAGAACATCCTGCTGAGCAACCCGTGGACAATGAGACACATTATGTAGAGGTGATGGAACAAGTGCTGGCCAATCTGGAAAACAGAACAAATGCTAACGAGGCTGAGGAGCAGTACCAAGAAGAGGAATACGATGTCTCGCAAGAGTATGACATCTTGCAAGAGAGTAACCTCGTGCTGGAATATGACTGCAGCCTTGATGAGGAATACAGTGAGGATTACGATGACAATCCGATGACTGAAGACACAGCGGAGTATGAGGTGAGTTTGGTGGATTATGTGGAAGAAACTGAGGAACCAGAAGCAGAGACCGAGGAACAGGAGGAGAGCAAAGAGGAGGTGCAGGAAGTTCTAGAGACCTCAGAAATGAAGGGAGCAGATAAGGTAAAAGAGACAGTAGAACAAGAAGATGAAAACAAAAATGTTACAGAGGTTCCTGTTCAAGAAGCACCACCCAAAAAAAGAATGCGCCCCACCTTTAAAGAGGCAGCACTGAGAGCTTACAGGAAGCAGATGGCTGAGCTGGAACAGCAGATCCTGGCAGGAGGTATGAACCTAACAGTTATAGTTGTCTTGAAGGGTTTGTCAAGGCTTTTGTCGGTGAACCATTGGTTGAGTCATTCGAGATCCACCATTGTCCATATTATGCATTTCAAAGTTCTAGATTCATGAAATCTCAGACTCTATGGAGGGTTATTTTGAAGGGCAAGAAGACGACTACTAGTATTTGATGTTGAGTGGTTAGAACTGGCTATTGATTTTGTCTGTGTGTGTGTGTGTGTGTGTGTGTGTGTGTGTATGTGTGTGCGTAATTGTCCAGTGCCTCAGAGTTCAGATGAAAGTATACTTCACCTTTTGTGGCCTTCATTATCTTTAAAGAGTCCAATCAACAGTTCCATCAACACAGCTATTTATATTTGAGCATTTATTTTGAAAGAAATATAATAATTTTCTTCTCATCATTTACAGTCACTGTCATTCCAAACCATTGTGGAACATGGAAAAAGACAATTTGACAATGCCTATATGTAGCCCTTTGCCATTCACTAGATACTGTACATATATTTATCAATGGTTGACCAAAAAGGAATCATAAAGTAGTCCCTTTGACTGGTGTGTGTGACGAGTGGGGCGGGGCCGAGGGACATGGGAGCGAGGCCGGGGGAGTGATTGGAGATGAACTACACCTGTTCGTCCCACCGGTCTCGAGGCCCATGGAGGAGATGGAAGGATATAAAACTGGAGCGACGACAGTGAAGGACGAGAGAGGACCAGGCCTGGGCTTTTAGTTGTGTTTTGGTTTTTATTTTATGCGCACCAGTCGTCCGTGAGGGGCTGGTGCGCTGTTTTGTGTTTATTTGGTTATTAAAATGTTTTTGATTGTCCGCCGGTTCCCGCCTCCTTCTTCCGGATGAATATGAAGGTTGATATCGTTACAGTCCTCCTCCTCCAATCACTCCCCCGGCCTCGCTCCCATGTCCCTCGGCCCCGCCCCACTCGTCACATACCCCCATCGCCCCTCGCAGGCCGGGGGGTACTCCCGAGACTGCGCTCTACTCCCCCCCCCCCCCTCCCTCCGGGGGGGCCGCTCCCGGGGACCTGCGGGAACCTGGGGGTAGGACAGGCGAGGCGAGAGAAAAGGAGATGGAAGGAGGAGCGACAGAGACGAGAGAGGGGAGAGAGGAAAAAAAAAAAAATAAAAATTCCGGTTCCCAGACGCACCGCTGCTCGGCCCTCCACCAGCTGGGTGATCTCCTCCGCGGTGCCTGGCGGTGGCACTGGACGGCCCTCGGCGGACGGCACGACACTCCTCCGCCGCCCGGTGGACGGCGACGGCTCCTCCGGTTTTGGGCAGCCGGCAGGAGTCCCCCGTTCCCTGCTCCTCCCCGTTCCGGCGGAGGCAGCAGGCTCCGGCCACCTGGCGAACGGCGCCGACTCCTCCGCTCCCTCACGGACGGCAGCCGTCTCTCCACATCGTGGGCGGCCGGTAGCGAGCTCGCCCGTCCCCGGCAACTCGCTCCAGTCCACCGCCTCGAGCGTCCATGGCGGCACACTCCTCGCCAGCTCGATGGCACCGCGGATTCACCACAGCGGCGAGGGATCTTCAGCAGCGCGTCCCTCCTTCTCCCGGGTTTCGGCACCACTGTAACGATATCAACCTTCATATTCATCCGGAAGAAGGAGGCGGGAACCGGCGGACAATCAAAAACATTTTAATAACCAAATAAACACAAAACAGCGCACCAGCCCCTCACGGACGACTGGTGCGCATAAAATAAAAACCAAAACACAACTAAAAGCCCAGGCCTGGTCCTCTCTCGTCCTTCACTGTCGTCGCTCCAGTTTTATATCCTTCCATCTCCTCCATGGGCCTCGAGACCGGTGGGACGAACAGGTGTAGTTCATCTCCAATCACTCCACCGGCCTCGCTCCCATGTCCCTCGGCCCCGCCCCACTCGTCACAGTGTGCTATATTTTTCTGATGTCATACAATAGCTTTGTTTCAATTTTTGCTCACTGGAATTCGTGCCGACATTGTAGCTCTCAAATTTCATTGTGCACATGCATTGATCAGGCCAGGGTTGATGTCAGTGATAGCAAACAGCATTAGCTCTTCTTGTAATGTGCACCAGATTTGAACTTGTGCATATGTGTAGTTTTATTTTGGGTGAATTCGTCCTCTAATAACTGCAAGCAGTTTTATTTTAGCAGATCAAAAGTCTGAAAGGTGTTTTCAAAGTCAGTGTACCCTATAAACAGATGTCAAAATATGATTAACGTAATGATTGTTAGGAGTTGCTGTTGTTATCAGCGGAAACATGGTATCTGTATGTCTCTACGCTAGCAGTTCTGAAATTTACCCCACAAAATTTACCCCAGAGTTTCCTTTACAACCAGCCAGTCAGGAATCGGGGGAATTTCCACCCAGTCTTACTCACACTGAAAGCTCTCTTGACCTAGATGTGAGAATCACAGTCACAGCACACGGCAAGCCCAGCGCCGCGCTCCACAATGCTGAGTACTGTTGGGATACTGTATTTAGGCTGCTCATTCATGCTGCACACTAACAGCCAGATGCTCTGTGTACTTTAATGGATTCTGATTCCCTAAAACACAAGCCACAAATCAGTTCATCTCAAGCATTACAATGAGGTTTAGCAGTGGCACTCAATTCAACAACTGGATTCCAGAAATGATTGCACTTCCACTGAGATGTTTTCTGTAACATAAGTGCATTTAAAGTGCAGATTCAGCACAATTACTTCATTTAAATTCTTGCATATATATACAGTACAGACCAAAAGTTTGGACACACCTTCTCATTCAAAGAGTTTTCTTTATTTTCATGACTATGAAAATAGTAGATTCACACTGAAGGCATCAAAACTATGAATTAACACATGTGGAATTATATATGGAATTATATACATAACAAAAAAGTGTGAAACAACTGAAAATATGTCATATTCTAGGTTCTTCAAAGTAGCCACCTTTTGCTTTGATTTCTGCTTTGCACACTCTTGGCATTCTCTTGATGAGCTTCAAGAGGTAGTCACCTGAAATGGTCTTCCAACAGTCTTGAAGGAGTTCCCCGAGAGATGCTTAGCACTTGTTGGCCCTTTTGCCTTCTGTCTGCGGTCCAGCTCACCCCTAAACCATCTCGATTGGGTTCAGGTCCGGTGACTGTGGAGGTCAGGTCATCTGGTGCAGCACCCCATCACTCTCCTTCTTGCTCAAATAGCCCTTGATGCCTTCAGTGTGACTCTACAATTTTCATAGTCATGAAAATAAAGAAAACTCTTTGAATGAGAAGGTGTGTCCAAACTTTTGGTCTGTACTGTATATATATATATATATATATATATATATATACATTACTTTTCATATATTTCTAAAAATATTATATTTATTTTACTTTACTATATTTTTTATTTATGCAATATTTTGATATATATGCATATATGCGTACACATACATACAAAAAGCAAAGCTATGTAATGTATTATTCCTGTAAAAGTAGACATCACATTTCAGCAACTGCCAAGTTTATATATTTTTTCAATATTATATACTATCAAAAATATTTTTATATTTTATGCTGAAGTTTATATTTGCAGTATATGATATAAAATATGTATACTTTTTTTTCTGATTTCTTCAGCTTTGTCAATGATTGATGGACATTTAAAAAACAACATTTTAACAGCAATTTAACAAAATAAAATATTTTTTTTTAATAATGTATTTTTCATTAACAAAGCCAAAAATAGGAGTGCTAATGATTAGCTTTGGAGGTTTATCCTCCTTGATGAAAACACAGAACTATTCTTCAGTTCAGTGGTGCTGTATTTAGCTCCTTGTTTTCACACAGCCAATTTAAATTTTCAGCTCTCATTTTCTCCTTGACTAATTAAAGAACCCAGATCAGAAATAATTTGCATAAAATGAGGAACCGTCGTGGCTGTATGGGTTCAGTATTTTCCAGACTATTTTAAAAGCAGGGCCGCCCATTTTAGGAGCCTTTTACAGTGAGGTCTCTTAGGATTAGTTCTTCCTGCCAAACCCATCTTCATTTAGTTCTGGCCTGAACTGCATTCACATGCTAATTTCTCCTCCCAAGGGCGCTTGTTAACCAGGTCAGTGTTGGGACTCTTCTATCAGTCTTGTTCTGAGACTAGTGGTGTGAGCTGGCACTCCTCGCTTCACGTGTTTATTATATCCATTTTATATTTCCACTCTAATCCATCGAGGTCAGCTGACTTTGTTTATAAAGCCAGCTCTGTATAAAAGTAGTCTATCCATTCTTTGAATATTTTATTTAGATCACAGCGCTCACAGATTTAAAAATGTGTCTAGCACTGATAATAAATACTTTTTTTGCCATTTGCAAAATTTTAGGAATTTATATTTTAAGATAGAAATTTATTTATTTATGGGCTTTATTATTTAAAACGGATATATTTTCTGCCTGCAGTTTCAACCGTTGTTCATGAATCATAGAATGTGTTCTTTCCAGATCTAAATGTAAGTTAGATTTTTATTGATGTAAAAACAAATTGTATTAATCAGAATAACCGTTAAAAAGAATTGGAATTCTTAATACTATTAATAATAATTGTCTTTTCCTTATTATTAATAATGAAGATTCCGATCACTGTAACTGATCACAATCTTATTTTCTGTTTAAAAAGCATGTTGACGTTAAACTTTACTTTTTTTTTTTTTTACTATTATTATTATTCTTAATATTTTCAACAAAAATTTCCAGGTCACCTTTTACCCCAAAATCAAAAGAAAAAAATATCAAAATATATATCATTAGTGTAAAATTATGTACTTTTCATATCAACATATTTTTAAGACCTGTAAACCTAAATAGTAGTGAATCATTATTAAAGTTGGATGGTTGGTTGCTATAAAAATGGATTTGGAACAAACAGGCCAATAAAACGCCCAAACATATACTGGTTAGTCCTCAGTTTAGTGTTTCTCTGGCACTGAAGGATGGTCTGAGCATTACAGAAGGGACGAGTAACCCTTCAGAAGCCCAACAGGAAAGATTTGATCAATACTCCGTTTGACCATCCTCGTCTTCACTCTATTATCAAGCTAGATTTAAGCTCCACGGCTGTCCTTCTGTGTCTACGTGCATTTATTGACCTCTGATGTCTCTTAAAACTCACTTTTATCGTTCATGGTCCAACGAGCTGTAAAGCTATCGAACTAACACTGAGCAAATCATCGCTATTACATTTAAACACTTGGGTGATATTAACGCATTTGAGGTGATCTTTGAGACTTACTGAAGGAGGGCGATCTACTGTAATCGGAGAAATCAGGGACAGTAGTGGTCATCAGTGTAACCTCATCTCTGAGGTTTGAATCTGCCCATAATTTGGCAGAAATCATGTTTGGACATTGATAGTCTGAAGTGTGTTTAAATAAACATGAGTAGTCTCTATGTGCTGGACAGTGGACACTGCAGGCTTTTACAGCATTATATGGCTGGTGCAGTATGAGAGAAAGATGATTTATTGGCTCTAGGTTTACATGTGTGTGTGTGAATCAGGGATTATACTCTGACTGAGATATTGTAAATGAGCTGTGCTGGCACTGTTTGTTTGGCTCCATTAGGCACAAGTCATTATAAGTGTGTGCAGTTATTTATAGATAAAGGAGTCGATAAGTGCTGTTATTTCTAACGTTCCTCTCTGTCTTTCTGCTTCTCTTCTGCAGACAGCACTGCTCTGGACACAGAGGTCTTCTTGTGTTTTCTATGCATATATAATTTTTTACCATGCAGTTTCTGTCTGTGTTTGTCCATCTTTTAATGCATATGAAATATGCTACATGTTTTTCAGTTTTCTCATTTAAGTGGTTGGTGGTTGTGTTAATGAGCATAATACAGAGAGACAGATAGACAAGACAAATAGACATATGGATGGACAGATAGATGTGTAGAGGACTATTAGATAGATAGATAGATAGATAGATAGATAGATAGATAGATAGATAGATAGATAGATAGATACTCATAAGATAGATAGATAGATAGATAGATAGATAGATAGATAGATAGATAGATAGATAGATAGATAGATAGATAGATAGATAGATAGATAGATAGATAGATACTCATAAGATAGATAGATAGATAGATAGATAGATAGATACTCATTAGATAGATAGATAGATAGATAGATACTCATTAGATAGATAGATAGATACTCATTAGATAGATAGATAGATAGATACTCATTAGATAGATAGATAGATAGATAGATACTCATTAGATAGATAGATAGATAGATACTCATTAGATAGATAGATAGATAGATAGATAGATAGATACTTATTAGATAGATAGATAGATAGATAGATAGATAGATAGATACTCATAAGATAGATAGATAGATAGATACTCATTAGATAGATAGATAGATAGATACTCATTAGATAGATAGATAGATAGATAGATAGATAGATAGATAGATAGATAGATAGATAGATAGATAGATAGATACTCATAAGATAGATAGATAGATAGATAGATAGATAGATAGATAGATAGATAGATAGATAGATAGATAGATAGATACTCATTAGATAGATAGATAGATAGATAGATAGATAGATAGATACTCATTAGATAGATAGATAGATAGATAGATAGATAGATAGATAGATAGATACTCATTAGATAGATAGATAGATAGATAGATAGATAGATAGATAGATAGATAGATAGATAGATAGATACTCATAAGATAGATAGATAGATAGATAGATAGATAGATAGATAGATAGATAGATAGATAGATAGATAGATAGATAGATAGATAGATAGATACTCATAAGATAGATAGATAGATAGATACTCATTAGATAGATAGATAGATAGATAGATACTCATTAGATAGATAGATAGATAGATAGATAGATAGATAGATAGATACTCATAAGATAGATAGATAGATAGATAGATAGATACTCATAAGATAGATAGATAGATAGATAGATAGATACTCATTAGATAGATGGATAGATAGATAGATACTCATTAGATAGATAGATAGATAGATAGATAGATAGATAGATAGATAGATAGATAGATAGATAGATAGATAGATAGATAGATAGATACTCATAAGATAGATAGATAGATAGATAGATAGATAGATAGATACTCATAAGATAGATAGATACTCATAAGATAGATAGATAGATAGATAGATAGATAGATAGATAGATAGATAGATAGATAGATAGATAGATAGATACTCATAAGATAGATAGATAGATAGATAGATACTCATAAGATAGATAGATAGATATATAGATACTCATAAGATAGATAGATAGATAGATAGATAGATAGATAGATAGATAGATAGATAGATAGATAGATAGATAGATAGATAGATAGATACTCATAAGATAGATAGATAGATAGATAGATAGATAGATACTCATAAGATAGATAGATAGATAGATAGATAGATAGATAGATAGATAGATAGATACTCATAAGATAGATAGATAGATAGATAGATAGATAGATAGATAGATACTCATTAGATAGATAGATAGATAGATAGATAGATAGATAGATAGATAGATACTCATAAGATAGATAGATAGATAGATAGATAGATACTCATAAGATAGATAGATAGATAGATAGATAGATAGATAGATAGATAGATAGATAGATAGATACTCATAAGATAGATAGATAGATAGATAGATAGATAGATAGATAGATAGATAGATAGATACTCATTAGATAGATAGATAGATAGATAGATAGATAGATAGATAGATAGATAGATAGATAGATAGATAGATACTCATAAGATAGATAGATAGATAGATAGATACTCATAAGATAGATAGATAGATAGATACTCATAAGATAGATAGATAGATAGATACTCATAAGATAGATAGATAGATAGATAGATAGATAGATAGATAGATAGATAGATAGATAGATAGATAGATAGATAGATACTCATAAGATAGATAGATACTCATAAGATAGATAGATATATAGACAGATAGATAGATAGATAGATAGATAGATAGATAGATAGATAGATAGATAGATAGATAGATAGATAGATAGATAGATAGATAGATAGATAGATAGATATATAGATAGATACAGGTCCTTCTCAAAAAATTTCAGCTCATGAAAACCCCAAATTCCTATCTCAAAAAATTTGCATATCATGAAAAGGTTCTCTAAACAAGCTATTAACCTAATCATCTGAATCAACTAATTAACTCTAAACACCTGCAAAAGATTCCTGAGGCTTTTAAAAACTCCCAGCCTGGTTCATTACTCAAAACCGCAATCATGGGTAAGACTGCTGACCAGAAGGCCATCATTGACACCCTCAAGCGAGAGGGTAAGACACAGTAAGAAATTTCTGAACGAATAGGCTGTTCCCAGAGTGCTGTATCAAGGCACCTCAGTGGGAAGTCTGTGGGAAGGAAAAAGTGTGGCAAAAAACGCTGCACAACGAGAAGAGGTGACCGGACCCTGAGGAAGATTGTGGAGAAGGACCGATTCCAGACCTTGGGGGACCTGCGGAAGCAGTGGACTGAGTCTGGAGTAGAAACATCCAGAGCCACCGTGCACAGGCATGTGCAGGAAATGGGCTACAGGTGCCGCATTCCCCAGGTCAAGCCACTTTTGAACCAGAGACAGCGGTAGAAGCGCCTGACCTGGGCTACAGAGAAGCAGCACTGGACTTTTGGACAAATTTTGCATGTCATTCGGAAATCAAGGTGCCAGAGTCTGGAGGAAGACTGGGGAGAAGGAAATGCCAAAATACCTGAAGTCCAGTGTCAAGTACCCACAGTAAGTGATTGTCTGGGGTGCCATGCCAGCCGCTGGTGTTGGTCCACTGTGTTTTATCAAGGGCAGGGTCAATGCAGCTAGCTATCAGGAGATTTTGGAGCACTTCATGCTTCCATCTGCTGAAAAGCTTTATGGAGATGAAGATTTAGTTTTTCAGCACGACCTGGCACCTGCTCACAGTGCCAAAACCACTGGTAAATGGTTTACTGACCATGGTATTACTGTGCTCAATTGGCCTGCCAACTCTCCTGACCTGAACCCCATAGAGAATCTGTGGGATATTGTGAAGAGAAAGTTGAGAGACGCAAGACCAAACACTCTGGATGAGCTCAAGGCCGCTATCGAAGCATCCTGGGCCTCCATAACACCTCAGCAGTGCCACAGGCTGATTGCCTCCATGCCACGCCGCATTGAAGCAGTCATTTCTGCAAAAGGATTCCCGACCAAGTATTGAGTGCATAACTGAACATAATTATTTGAAGGTTGACTTTTTTTGTATTAAAAACACTTTTCTTTTATTGGTCGGATGAAATATGCTAATTTTTTGAGATAGGAATTTTGGGTTTTCATGAGCTGTATGCCAAAATCATCAGTATTAAAACAATAAAAGACCTGAAATATTTCAGTTGGTGTGCAATGAATCTAAAATATATGAAAGTTTAATTTTTATCATTACATTATGGAAAATAATAAACTTTATCACAATATGTTAATTTTTTGAGAAGGACCTGTAAATAGATATATAGATAGATAGATGGATAGATAGATAGATATAGATTGTGTCTGTATTTGTACTTGTTTGTCACTGTTTATCTGTTTCTTTTTGTGACAGTGTGTGTGTTGTATATTTATTGTACAGGTTAACAATATACAGTAAGTACAGTGTCTTATTGATCTGTGTAAGTCATCAGCAGGATGTTTTCTTTGTTTGACAGGGTTGTGCCAATATCTTGGACCCAGCCAAACTGGGGCTGAGCGGTGGAGGGTGAGTATAGACAAACTCAACACCAAACACACGGGAAATAAAGGAAGAGAACCATTATACACAGGAGAGTGTGTGTAGAGTTACACTCTTACAGGTGCTGTATATACACATAGATCTGTGTGTCTGTGTGTGTTGGTGGCTTCATATTTTCGAGCCGTAGGGTCTCCTTGTCTTCCATTTGTCACTGACACAAAGGCGCGCACACACACACACACACACACACACACACATACAGACTTGCTGATATTATTTTGCTCTGATAGACCGCAGGCAAAAGAGCAGGAATGATTATGGAATGTTATTTGTGGATTTTCCAGGGACCTGATCTAGTGTTAATTGTTTGCAATGGTATGACTCCAGGTTAATGAATGTAGTGTGGATGAATAAAATTTTTGGTAATGAGCTGTCAAAAATAAATAAATAAACCCGGCACTGTTGGCATTTGTACTTATTAAAGGCCCCGTTCTCATTAAGCGCTGATGATGTCACTGTCTTCCTAACTAACACAGACACGTTTATTTGGGCTTTGCGTGAATGAAAAACATCTGATCTAAACGTTTAGATTGTATATGTGTGTGTTTGTGTGTGTGTGTGTGTGTATTTTAGCAATATTGACCAGCAGGGTTATATTCCAGAACTGTTTCGGCTGTGTTCATACAACACAAACATTATGCATACTGATTACTGTTTTAAAAAATACTATCTGAAAAGCATGCATTATGCAACAATAAACATTTCAGACAGTAGAATGCTAAATTGTCATTACATTGCATCCATCTTGATTTAATGTTGAATATAATGAGTTTGCATTTTAAAAGCAAGTTTTTGATGTTCCATTTAAATAATAAATCAGTTATAAACCTAAACATTATTTATTAAAACTATAGATATCACATTGGAAATTAAATATGTATTTTACATTTTTAATGCAATTGTGTGTAAAATTCTTTTAACATTTGCTGATCTGGTCAAGTAAAAACTCAGCAAGGAGATATTAAATAATCAAAGCATTATTTAGTTAAGTATAATGTATCATACTATAATTTAAATATATATATTTTTTGTTTAATTCATTTTTAGTAAAATTCTCATAACATTTTGTGGTACAATGAAATGAAAACAGTAAGGAGTTATTAAAAATCAAATTATTCATTATATGAGCATATTGGTATTTTGGAAATTAAATATTTATTTTAATATCTTTAATGCAACATTGCTGTCATAATCGATACAGTATGTATATATAAAATATTTAGTTTAATATAATCCATTAATTTCATTGTTAAATGCAACCTTTTTTAATCTGCTCAAATAATTAGTGCAGAAGATGATGCAAAAAAATGTACAGCATTTAGCTCAAAATTAATTATCAATGTGAGCACCTTGCATTGTGGGATACAGCATCCAGCATAGTGTGCTATAGTTGTATTCCGCCCAATTTGACAAAGTATTCTTTCATGCATGCCTGTGAGAGACAGCAGCAGTTATGATGGACTTCCTGTTCCTGCCCATCCCATGTTATTTGCCGTTGCTTTAAATCACAGACTGCTTTTTAGCCGGCTAATGTTTCATAGCGTACAGCATGATTATGGTATTAATAGACTCTAAATCTGCCTTCATCCCCAGGGTTGGCAGTATACTTTACGGCATTGACAGCATGCCAGATTTACGTCGCAAGAGGACCATGCCTATTGTTCGAGACCTGGTGAGTAATCACACCCGGCACGGTTGTGTTTGACTGATGGAGCTTTAGAAGACTGTATTAGCCAATCAGATCCACTGTGCACATGGTCACTAGTTCGATTTTACAACCCAACACTGTCAGCAGAGCACATGCAAGATGGAGGCGCACACGTGTTTATGTTTTGATGCTATTTTGAGGCTTTTACGCTCCACCAGAGTAAAAGTAGGTCACCCGCCTGGTGTTCTCCACAATATCTCCAGACTTCAAATCATCTGTCTTGTCTTTAAATGTGTAGTGCTCATATATTGATAATGAAGTGTTTAATTTGAGATTCTAGATGGCGAATGATTGATCCATAGCATCTATGTAGTATGTGTTTCTATTTATATTTTTGCATTTGTTAACGGAACGGTTCACCCAAAAATGAAAATGTGCTGTTAATTTACTCTCCTCATTCAAGATGAAGCTGCCTTTTTTTTCTTCAGCAGAACAGTAAAGAAGGGTTTAAGCTGAAACCGTAATGATTCGTAAAATGCAAAATAAGCAGCTACCTTCACTTTGAGAGTCAAAAAAGGAAATCAGTTTACACAAAATTAACACCTTGACTGAGACTCTGGATTACAGGTAATAATGTTATAAATTATGTTCAGTTTCTTGCACAGACTGATCGTTTCGCTTCATAACCAGAGGTGGGTAGAGTACCCAAAAACTCAAGTAAAAGTAAAAGTACTTCTAGAAATATTTACTCAAGTAAAAGTAAAAGTACTAGTCTTGAATAGTTACTTGAGTAAGAGTAAAAGAGTATCGGATAAAAAATCTACTCAAGTAGTTAGTTACTAGTTACTTTGGGTCATATATACTGTACTGAGCCTATTTAGATATATAGATAAAATGTATGTAATGTATGTGTGCGTGTATAAATGTATATATTTCATCAGCATTTACTCCAATTTATGTAATTTATTATAAAACCCTGTCTGTTTACTTAAGTAACAGATATAGGTGTCATGCCATAACATATTTTTAATATGACTGACTTTATATTAAATGTGAATTTAACATTGAAAGTTAATGTGATATAAAAATTGCTACTAATCTTTCATTGTTCAGAAAGAGAGCAAATAACATTTACATTATTAAAGATCATTTTCACTGACAGTCTAGATTTAAATCACTCTCAGAAACTCCCATTAAAATCACTGAAACTGTTAACACTGTGAAATCAATATCTTAATTAAAGATTCGTACACACATCTGCACTTTGTTGTTTCTGACGAGAGAATTCGCCAGAAAGAGGTATTCAGTCAGCGAGCGAGTGAAGGAAGCACCGGAATTTTAGCGATGACTCATCTGAACGCCTCTGATTGGCCAATGCTTTAATAAGCTCAAAAGAATCATGTGTGATTGGTTATAATGCGCAGCGATGTAAGAACGCATCTATCTCTGGCTCAGCGCCAGCGAGCGATCACAGATCTGAATTTAGAGCTGATGATATGACTTGCTGAACGTACTCACGCCGGTGTGATTGTATTAAAATTAATAAAATCTTAATCGGCTATTTTTTGTCTTTTGGAAGCTGTATTCAACTTGACTCCCCTCTGTTATAAGCCACACACGTACAACAAACTAATGTCACAGTGGTATTGTGTACTGTAATCGAATGTAGCCCAAGTTATTACCTGTTGAAGAGTAGACAGCACACGCGGTGTTCATCTAATAAGGATCTCCATCGCTAGCAAATAATAGCCTTTGCAGATTTGCTTTCAATTCAGTGCAGTTCCATAGCCACGTTTTCAACGCTCTTTCTGCTCTTAAACGTTACAACTCCGAGTGAACCACTTCAGACGCTCAGCGCGTGCGCAGGGAACTGAACAAATCATTCAAACTGATTCATGAACCAATTCACTCGTTTGCCAATTGGTTTGATCAAGCCTTTGAACAGAATTGACTCAAAAGAATGAATCATTTGCGAAGTACCACAGTTTCAGCTAAATATCTTCTTTACTGTTCCACTGATGAAACAGTAAAGGGTGATCAAATTAACAGCAAATTTAAATTTTGGGGTAAACTGTTCCTTAACATTTCGTAAAATGTCTTTTTTTTCTTGTTTGAGCTCTCTGAGCAGTCTTTGTGTCCATTGTTTCTTTATGGTTTTGTTAAAAAAGAAGATTCTTAACTGATTCTTGCATTGAATTTTGTGCAACTGTTCAGCTTCTGAAGGACAAATTTTGATGCTTTATCTGTCCATATTTTGCATGAAATTAAAAACCAACCCTCTTTTGGTAAGTACGGGTCATCGTTCAGTTTTCTTTTGGTTTTTTGGCGTGTCCTGTGGTCCATTCCCACTTGGGCCCATATTGACGTATGGGCAATATTTTTCCGTGAGTTGTCAGATTTCTCTCCAAAACACCTGTTGTTGTTTGCTTCAACCGATGCATTCGAAAACGAAATGTTGACAACTCTACCCAAAAATATATCCGAGGACTTCATTGACTTCTGATTTAACTGTGTGCCTTTTTAAATCCATGTAAAAGTGACCTGCGCCAATGAGCCTTTTACAGCGTGGATGAAGTCAGTGCTGTACTGGGTCAGATCTGGTCTATCCCATCATGCCTCTATCCTCTGTTTCTGTCCCCTTGTTGGCTGTGTGATTGCTTCAGGGCAACGACAGTCGGTCACGGGAGGGTGGGGATCGAGGGACCCGCCCAAAACTGCAGCGGGAGCTTTGTCAAAATTCAGACAAAACCATTGCCTGCAGCAACCCTCAGCAATTCAAGTGCATGTCGAGACTTACATCAACACTTGACGTTCATGTAGAGGTCAAATCTACCCTATATTCCTATGCACCCCTGCTTAAAGGGGCCGTAAGCAGCCCACTTGGTCTTTACCACCATTACGTTCAGGGTCAGATGGTAAAGACGAATCCAGTATGGTCCGCTGTCCGTGCCTGCCGATCTAAATATGGCTAATCGTGGCTTTTTGACTTCTGACCGGCTCCCATTTCCCCCTCATTGACTCTTTCTTGCTCTCTTTCTCTGTCCTGAACTCTTTGGATCATGTATTTTGAGCTGGCTTTGACACATGCCGTCTGGTCTTGTCTGTTTGTAGCAGTAATGGCAACAGTATTGCAGGGAGTCTTGAGTTTGTCAGGGTGCCTTTCAGTATCTTAACTAATCAATCGCACAGCAAATGCATGAGTGAACTGTAAATTTCTACTGCATGTCAGAGGTGAGTTATTTAAGGATTGAGCCTCACCTCTGCAGCTTTCACTCTGCTCTGTAGACCAAAAACTTGATCTGATTTTATGCATGACGGCAGGTATGACGTAAAAAGATATGCTTACTGTGTGAAAATGACAGCTCGCCTTTGCTAAATGTCTAATTTAGTGTTTTTTTCTCCTTTTTTCTGCATCTGGACACACTAGGCTTTGGTAAGTCTCTTGCATTTTTAATGGATGTATCTGAATCCAGTGTTTGTCTGCTTAGAGACCTTCATCTAGTCAGTGGAAGTAGCACAGATGTGTCCTTATCTGCCTACGGTATCACACAATCCAGTGTGTGGTTTGATGAATGTTGTAAAGAATAAAAATGACATTATTTTAGCTACTAAATATGCTTGAAGTTCACTTTAATTTGTTCTAGCTCATTAGACATGATGTTATGGTGCCATGGAAGCTTGTTTGAATCTGTTTTCATTAGGTCAAATAGCACTGTCTTTAAAGCATTTTACAATTCGTTTGTTTGATTTTTATTTATATTTAAATTTGTTTTAATATTTGTTTTTTATGTTTATTTTAGATTTCATTT
Organism: Carassius carassius; assembly: GCF_963082965.1. NCBI lineage: Eukaryota > Metazoa > Chordata > Actinopteri > Cypriniformes > Cyprinidae > Carassius > Carassius carassius. The sequence goes on from NC_081767.1 coordinate 33,068,527, forward strand.
ATTATTTTGTATATTTATTTATTTTACATTTTGTAAAATCTATTTTTATATTATATTTATTTATGCATTCATTCATATTTGTTCTTGAGTTTGCAAGGAAAAATTTTCAACATGAAAAAATAACAGCAAAATTGTTTTATTTATTTATATTATATTTATTTGTATTTGATTTTGTATATATTAATTTATTCATGCATTCATTCATTCATATTTGTTTTATTTTACAAGGAACATTTTTCTGCTTTACTGTTTCATAACTTATTGAAAATAATAATATATAGAAAATGTCAGCTCTGTTCCAAATCATAGTGAGCCTTCTACCTACTAGAAAGCATTTTTAAGCACTATGCACACACTTGTAGTGTAAATGCTGTTCTTAAATGCATGCAATTTTACTTTGATCAAATTTTAAGACTGCATACTTCACAGAATACAATCCTAGAAATGCATGGCAGCAAGCTCAGAAAAACACATTCAGTTCTTTTTGAAATGGACTGTGTTAACCATTATTTGCTTTATGTAAACAGCAGCACTAGTTTTGAGACAGACCTATCATTTTTTTCTTGCAGTCATGAAATGTGAACAATGAGCCCTCAGTTAGTCTGTCTCTGTGACTTTAAAATCACACTAAACCTAATGAAATTAAAAGATAGTACACTGCACAGTGAATATCTGCTTGAAAGTCAAAGTGGTTTCCCAGCCTGAGTACATCTTTGTGTCACACAATAACATTCAACCTGCAGTATAACTGATTTCTGCCCTGTAGCATTTGACTGCGTTCCTGAGCGTTGTCTTCCTCTCTTGCTCTTTCTCATGGTTTCCTTTTTTCATTCCAGACATTGGCTGCTCGAAAGGCAGGCATTGCGTTTGGGCTCGTGAACAGATCGACTCTGAACAACGAGGAGCTGGTGAGTTTTAAACACACACGCGCACAGTGCGTTCACCATATAGACTCGTGTATAAATCACTCTATAAGCAGCCAGTTAGAGTCTAATGAGGAGCGATCATGTGGCACTAATGTAACGCTCATGCATAAAGTCACAACTGATACAGAAACACACATCAGAGCCAGAGGCAAGAACAAATGAACAAGATCAAAAAAAAAAAAAAAAATGCTATTTATAATCTCTAATCTCAGTCATTGTCACAAAATAAACCCTTACAGGGTGATCGGGACCATGACTACAGCAGTTACTCACTGAATATATATTTATTTCATAAGTAGTGACTTTATACACTGCTGCTTACAAAGTAAATAAATAAATGGGCATGAAATACTGATTTGAATTATTTTCTGTGCTGGTCCAAAAATGAGTTTCAAGACGATTTTGAACCTTTCAATAAGTCTCTTCTGTTTACTAAGGCTGCATTTATTTGATCAAAAATACAGTAAAAATTTTAAATATTATTACAAATTAAAATAACTTTTTTCTATGTGAATATATTGTAAAATGTAATTTAATTCTGTGGTGCAAACCTGAATTTTCAGCAGTCTTCAGTGTCACATTATCCTTCAGAAATCATTCTAATTTGCTGATTTGTTGCTCAAGAAACTTTAATTATCATTATCATTGTTGAAAACAGTTGTGCTGCTTCATATCTTTGTGGAAACTGTGATTTTATAAATTTATTTCAGGTTTCTTTGATGAATAGGAAGTTTTAAAAAGAACAGCACTTATCAGCTTTTAAGCGGGGGGCGCTGTCGTATCTCCATTGAAATGCTTTCTGATTATTTGGGTGTTGATCGGTAATTCTTGCTTGAATTGTTTTCTTGTACTTTGATTCGACAGAGGGGCCAAAACCCTGAGAGAGGAAAGAACATCTTAATCAATAAAAAAAGAATTACTCTATTTTTTTTCCAGACCTTCTTCCCTCCCATTAATTGATCCGTTGAATAAACGGCCCAGAATGACTCGGTGTGGTATCAAATTAATTTCTCTGTAGTGACAGCGAGATGCAGGAATTTACCTGAGCTGAAGACTAACTCTGTCCTCAAATTCCGCCTGGAAATTTTCTGCTTGTGTGTTTGGGGAGTTTTAATTATAACATGATGTGCGTTCAGGTACAAAGTGGATATGCTGAGTAATTCCTATTTCTTTCTCTCTGTTTTTGTCTACCAACAAAGACAGGAAGCTTTTTTTTTTTACAACAAAATTACCTGTGTGTGCATTAGGTGTGTAATGGAGGATGTATCTGTTTATTTTATAATAGAGCGCAACTGTTAGGCTATGGAAGTAAAAAAATCCTATTCATTTTCCCTGTAGGGGAATTGATTTATACAATAATGAGTCTAAACCGTTAAAGAGAGACATAATGTGAGCTGTGAGGCTGTAAATTGATGGGCTGTCAGCCCACATCTTTTCAAGTTATTTTAAAAATAATCCGTGGGAATCATCTTGGTGAAAAACTATATTACCCATTATTTGGCAAAAAAATAACCATCAATCAGAGAGTCAAAACAAGCATGCAACTATTTATATATATATATATATATATATATATATATATATATAGTGAACTGAAGTGACATTCAGCCAAGTATGGTGACCCATACTCAGAATTTGTGCTCTGCATTTAACCCATCCGAAGTGCACACACACAGAGCAGTGAACACACACACACACACTGTGAGCACACACCCGGAGCAGTGGGCAGCCATTTATGCTGCGGCGCCCGGGGAGCAGTTGGGGGTTCGGTGGCTTGCTCAAGGGCACCTAAGTCGTGGTATTGAAGGTGGAGAGAGAACTGTACATGCACTCCCCCCACCCACAATTCCTGCTGGCCCGAGACTCGATCCCACAACCCTTCGATTGGGAGTCCAACTCTCTAACCATTAGGCCACGACTTCCCATATATATATATATTTCGCCATCATTTTTAATTTAATTATATGATTTGCAGTGCTTCATGGGATTATAGTTCTTTCCCTAAATAAATCCTACAACATCTTTGTCTTCTTGTCAGATTTTCAAACACTTTTTTGTTCGTAAAATCAGTGTTTGTAATGTTGTCATTCACTTTGTAGCTTGTTGGTTTGGTTCATGGCTTATAACTCTTGAACAAAGTTTTTTTTTTATAATGCATATGGAAAAAATACTTTCAGAACCAATGCCACTGAAAAACCCTCTATAATTATTGTTCTGCTGCAGAGAATGATGGGAAATGTAGTTTAGGCACAAAAGCTGGTTGCCTCACAAAACAGCCGAATAAGTCATATTTTCTAGAAAGCTGATAGTTCACTAAAAATGACTCATTTACTCACCTCATGTCTTTCCAAACCTTTCTGACTTTGTTCTGTCGAACACAAAAGAAGATTGAAGAAAATCTAATTTTTCCATCGTTACAGCGAAAGCCAGTGGGGCCAAGTGCTGTTTTGGACCCCATTGATTTTAACTGTATGGACGAAAATAGGATTTCAGATTTGAAGCCAACATAAGGGTGAGCAAATGATGACAGAATTGTTATTTTTGGATGAACTATTCCTTTAAGTGCTGCACAAAGTGCATATACATGGTATAGATATTGCATATAGAACATGATTTTCACTCCCGTTAAGTCTGGAGGAAATCTAGTGATTTACACTAGTCTTACATCATTGCAGTAGTGTTGGTGTCTCTTGTACAGGACATACAGTTCGATATAGAGTACAATCATTGCGGCATGAGTTGAAGCCAGCATTAGCGTGTGATAAATAGACAGGTCAGAGTCGGGTTTCAGTGGGCTGGTCCAGTCAACCTTAATTCAACACTAGCAGTCCTCTGAAGAATAGAAGCACCACAATCACTCTTTTAGATGCACCTGTTTCCAAACAGCCTTCGAAGGATCTTAGACTTAAAGAGGAGGAAGGTCAGATATAGAGAGCTGGCCGGCAGGTTTCTAAGTAGGCCGAACACATGTCTGAGAGTTTTTAAATGCATTAAACACGCCAGCAAGAGAGCGAAAGAAAGTACAATATGAGCGAGAGAAAGAAACAAAGTGATGAGGGGGCTGAGGGAGAAATTACAGAAGAGACGCAATCCCTCTGAGAAAAGCATGCTGAAAGCAGCCAATGCGTCCATATGCTTAAGAAGAAAACAAGGACAGAAACTGTTATATCTGTATGTCTGTCCTCAACACTCACAGCAAGAGAGAGATTGTTTGGATTCGGTCCGTGACATTATTTAGCAAAAACCTCAGTCAGAGATAATCTTAGTCAAGGTTTTCTGTGCCAGAAACATTCATAATTTAGTTTTACATGACCAGCATTTTTTTATTCTCTTTAAATGGCCTCTTTTTTTTTTTTTTTACCCTGTATATAAGTAACATGATATATTGTACTGTATGGCTTAGGTTTTTCATAAAAAATTACATGTAAACAAGTCATAAAAAGCTTACATGTTAAACTGTATTAAATGATCGCAATGCTTTGCAAGTCGAGGTCAATTTGTAATGTTTAGATTTACTAATATTGTAATATATCTAAACATGCATTTGTATTTGTATGAATGGAAGTGTACAAACATTAGCACATTTGAATAGTTCTTCTGCATTAAACTCATTTCAAATTTGATATCTCGTTATATTAAGCTTTTAATGACTCAAAAGACCACATCTGTTCAATGTTTTGTGATGGCAACTTGCGTTGTTTCTCTATGTCTAGTAGCTGACATCTATGCTATTGTTTGAATGTTTGGAGTCAGTAAGATTTTTTAAAGTTTTTGAAAGTTTATGCTCACCAGAGCTGCATTTAATTGATCAAAAATACTGTAAAAATTTGAAATATTATTACAATTTAAAATAACCATCTTCTATGTGAGTATATTTTAAACTGTAATTTAATTCTGTGATCAAAGCTGTATTTTCAGCATCATTCCGCCAGTCTTCAGTGTCACATGATCTTCAGAAATCATTCTAATATTCTGATTCTGAATTATTATCGATGTTGATGCTCAGATGCAGTCAGCAGGTCTTCAGACACATTTAATTGGCTGGCGTTTCTCAAAGGACTTGCAGAGAAATAAAGAGAGGGTTGCTTTCTTCTAACAGTTGAAGTTTTAGTTCATCCAAACATGAAAATCTTATTATTATTTATTCACCGCCAAGTCATTCCAAACTCTGTCAGTTTACTTCCTGTTGAACACAAAAGAAAAGGTTGGGAGTTGCATGAGGGCGAGTATTGTCATTATTGGGGTGAACGATCTGTTTAAGATGCTGTGAAGTGTTTGGGTCAGCGGCTGTGTGTTTGACAGATGGTTTCATTCCTCCGTCCCTCATTTCTACTGGAGTTTGTGACACTGCCCACCGCTTTGTTCAACATGAGCGATTACTCCTTGAATATTCTCCCTCTCTCTGGCTGATAGCCCAGTGTTTAATTCTGAGGATAACTCATCTGGTTTCTCCGGAGTCGCTAGATTAATTTGTAAAGTCCTTTTCCGTTTTTGCTTTTCCGTTGTTTTGGTCATATCTGAGATAAAGGAATAATTCAGCCAAACATTTGCTGAAAATGTGCTCACCCCCAGGACATTCAAAATGTAGATTAGTTTGATTCTTCATCAGATTTGGAGAAATGTAGCATTGCATCACTTGCTCACCAATGGATGCTCTGCAGTGAATGGGTGCCGTCAGAAGGAGCATCCAAACGGCTGATAAAAACATCACAATAATCCACACCATTTATCAGCTGCATCAGATATAATAGAGTGGACATTATTAGTCCTAAAAAACAGTCTGTTTAATTGTAAGTGTGAGAGACCCCTAAGTGTTCCATATAACTAAGACAACCACCATTAATCATTCAGCGCAGTTTCATTGGTGCATTTCTGCACTTTGTATTTAATGCTATTGGTGTTTTGTATCTAAATTTTCCCTCAGAGATCAGTGAAAGAATAATCTCCCTACACTATTTTTAGGTTTACTTTGCTAATTAGCCTGCATTTTCACTCTGCAGTACTTTTAGTTTGCTTTATTTCATTATTAGCCGTTTGGACTCTGAAATCTCGGCAGCTCTTAATGTAATGACTTTGTGGGCGAGTGTAGAGAACACACATCTCAGCAAAAGTGGGAAAGGAGAAAACATGGTTTCAGAGTGCTGTACATCACCAGCCCACCTCTCCTTCACTCTCTTTGTCTTATCCAGCTGTAAAAGGGCAGATTTATGTGCACATTAATTCTGCTCTTTCATAAGGATACAGAGGATGCCGTCAGATTTTCTGTACAGCTTTTGCCCGTGGAAGCAAACCGTTCACAACAAATAATGTCCACTGAGTGAATCCAATCAAACCTGTCAACAACATGACTTCAAAATCAAAAGAAGGAAAGAAAGAAGGGATAATACCCTGTTCACAGAAAATGAAGCTTATTTTATGGATCAGTACTTTTTTGCAGTTGTAACATTGTTTTCATGACAATTAAGGAGTACATTTTCCTAACTACTCTCATTACTGTAATGTGAAAAAACGTCTCTAGGTTACGTATGTAACCCTAGTTCCTCGAGGGAACGAGACGCTGCGTCGAAAGAGCTTTGGGGAATGCCGGGGGTATGGCTCCGAGACGCAGCGTCTCGTTCCCTCGAGGAACTAGGGTTACATACGTAACCTAGAGACGTTCCTCTTCAGGAACTCGAGCTGCGTCGAAAGCGCTTTGGGGAACGAGTCCTAAAGCTGCCAGACTACCAAACCCCTGCCTGGTGTGTATCCGAAGAGCACAGCTCAGGACAGGAGGACAGAAGCGCCTGGAGTGACTGGCATATCTAGGCCATAGAACCTAGCAAATGTAGAGGGCGTGGACCACCCTGCAGCGTTGCAGATGTCCAGCATGGATACACCTGCTAAGAAGGCCTTAGAGGCCGCCATACCCCGAGTAGAGTAAGCCTTGGCTCCCGACAGCGGGGGACGACCAGAGGACTCATAGGTAACGTTGATAGCAGACTATTAGTCGTTGGATAGTCGAGGCTAAGAAGCAGGAGAACCCCTCTTGGGGGGACCGTAGCACACAAGCAATTGGTCAGTTTTTCTCCACAGGGCAGCTCTGTGGACGTATGCGTCCAGTGCTCGAACCGGACACATACAATTTAGCTTCACCTGGTCGGGCTCCCGAAAGGGAGGAGGACAGAAGGCCTGCAGCACTACAGGTCGTGGTGTAACAGAGGGAACCTTGGGAACATATCCCGCTCGAGGGTATATGAACGCTTTAGTCATGCCTGGTGCAAACTCAAGATAAGAAGGGGCCACCGAGAGGGCCTGAAGATCTCCTACTCGCAGCAGAGAGGTAATAGCCAACAAAAAAGAGGTTTTAAGTGTGAGATGTCTGTCTGAGATATCTTGAATAGGTTCAAACGGGGGTTTGCACATAGCCTCTAACACCACAACCAAGTCCCACGGGGGAATATGGGACCGTACTGGAGGTCTCAGCCTCAGTGCACCGCGGAGAAAACGTGTAACTAGGGGGTGTCTTCCCAGAGACTGACCGTCGAGAAGGGCGTGGTAGGCCGCAATGGCCGCCACGTAGACCTTCAGAGTAGAGTGGGTCAACCCTGCATAGAGCCTAGCCTGTAGAAACTCCAGAACTGTACCAACTGGGCAGTTTGCTGGGTCTAGCTGGCGGTCTCTGCACCATGAAGTGAAGAGTCGGAAGTCCTTCCCAGATGCCCCGAGGGAGCGATGAGGGAGGAACTTATGGAACGCCGCCGCCTGTTTGCGGGCCTCCTGGAACCTGTCGACGACAGAATTAACTGCATCGCCGAACAGGCCAGTCGGCTGGATCGGGGCGTCCATGAGGCAGACCCTGTCCCGTTATTTCATATCGGACAGGGTCAACCATAAGTGCCTTTCCGCGGCCACCATAGCTGCCATGGACCGCCCAATCGCTCGGGCGGTCTCCTTGGTGGCACGGGGGGAGAGATCAGCGGTCCTTCTTAACTCAGAGATATCATGGGACTTGATCTCCTCTCTCTAGTCTAGCTCCTTAAGCAGGTCGGCTTGGTATGCCTGTAACACCGCCATGGTGTGCAGACACGCACCAGCCTGACCTGCAGCCGCATACCCTTTGCCCACCAAAGCCGAAGTTGTTCTTAGTGGCTTTGAGGGCAATGCCGGGGCCTTTAGAGACGATGCCGCGCCAGGGGACAGATAGCTCGCCGAGCGTCTGTTCCACCCGGGGCATCGCTCTATAACCGTGCTCTCCCATCCCCACTACATTTCCGTAGTAATCAGACGAGGGGATGTAGAGGCGGGCCGAGAATGGACGTTTCCACGACCTGGCGATCTCATCATGCAGGTCGGGAAAGAATGGAAGGCCCCGGCTGGGAGGTGGCTGACTCGCGCGCAGGAAGCGTTCATCCAGCTTGCTTCTCTGCGGTTCAGTTGACTTTTCGGCGGGCCAATCGATACTTAATTTGGCCACCGCGCGAGTAACCACCTCTAAGAGCTCCTCATACTGTAGCGAGTGGGGTGGCGAATCCCTATCGAGCGACTCCACATCGACCTCCTCGGCGGAAGAGAGGCGGAGCGTCGATCCCTCACCCTGAGTGGAAGGAACCGCTGTGCGTGCTTCCGACTCTAGGGATTGGGTGCCGGATCTGGCAGAAGTGGAAGGAGATAGGGACTGGCCCGTGTCCATTCCCTCCACAAGATCGACTTGCGAACCCCACGAGTGCAGCCGCCGTTCTGCCTCGGCAGAAGCGGGACCAGCACCGCGGGGAACGCTGGCGAAGGCCCCCTCCTTGAAGAGGGCCCTCCGGGAACGAAGCAGCCGCACAGACATTCGCTCACAGTGCGGGCAGTCGGCCCCCTCGAGAGCCGACTCAGCGTGCTTCGAACCCAGGCAAACCACGCACAGGTTGTGTGTATCCCCACCCGTTATATATCTCGGGCATGGAGGAACACACAGCCTATAACGCGATTTGGAATCGCCATCTGAGTGCTTAACTTTTGCCTTGCTTTTTGGCATGTCTAGGAGCTCTTTTAACTGGACAGACAACAGTAAATAAGACTCACAAGACGGCCAAATGACATTCACACACAGAGCGCTTGCTGAAAGACGCAAAGCTGACGCCAGCTGCGTGGCACGTGCTTTTATAGCTTCCTGGTCGCTTACGTCACCACGTCGGTGACGTCATGCCCTTCCATTGGACTGATTACACACGATATTCAGAGTCGCGTACGCTGAACGCGTTCCCCAAAGCGCTTTCGACGCAGCTCGAGTTCCTGAAGAGGAACACACAAATATGATATTTAGTTTAAACAATTAAGTGCAAAGAATTGGTGTGCTTCATTCGTTTTGGAAATATATAAATGCAAAATCTTTTCTTTTATGTTTCTTTTCATTTTTCATCAAATGTGGCATGCTCTTCACAGTTTTGGTTTTGTGAGATTCACCCTGTTAGTCTTAACAGGGGCAAATTGAAAACACTGTGTGGGCTTCACATGTATGCTATAATTAGTGAAATTAATATCAGCATGAGATGTTTTTTTTTTTATACCACAATATTATGATTTTTCTGAACACCAGCTTACCGATGCATCTGTGCTTTTAGGAGTGTTTTGTTATCAGTGGAGTTCTTGAACTACAGAGCATGTAGTTCAATCTGATTTAGAAATATGATTACATGTCTTCTTTTAGGACATTGACTTATAGTTTGTGTTTGTTATGCACGTAAAATATTCACAGTGATTTTGCTGGGGATAATGATTGTTTTCCAAAAAGTCCCAATATGGTATTTTTCATGTGTTTCATTAAAAATATGTGTAGGTACACTGTAAAAAAAAAAACGTAGATTCTACGGTAAAACGCTGGCAGCTGGGGTTGCCAGAATTCCACCGTAAAGTTACGGGTAAAACATTTTTTTCTTTTACGGTTGGCAGCCATTGTCATTGTTGTTTCTACGGTTAAATCTGGTGCTTGAGTCAATGATTTACTGTAAAATAAAAAGTATTAACTTTAGGAAAAAACATTTTTATAAACAACGGTTTTATACCTTAAAAAATACAGTTACATTGTTGTAGGTTTAACGGTTTTACTTTATATTTACAGTTTAATACCATAATTTAACTGATATAATATTAATATACGAACTTATTGAAGCACTGAATTCTGTTTTGTACCTTTGTATTACACTGGTAACCACCAAAAGCAGGTGGTGATGAGAAAGTCATGTGGTGAAACAAAGCCCATCACAAGCAGCTTTTAAATAATAAGATACATAGAAGGTGCACGGTGTCATTCACACAAGCACTAAACACCATCATGGTGAGACTCATTAAACTGAAATATGCAATAAACATTAATTTAACAACATTTTATGTAACATACAAACCTAATAAACATAACAGATGAGAAAAAATTAAGAAGAAACATAGTTATTTCAAAGAAAAAACATCAAATTCAAACAAAATTTGAAATGCAACGCAGAGAATTCTGGGAACGTAAGTTTACGGTTTTTCCCTGTAAAGTTTACAGGAAATTACCGTTAACCAGTAAACAGGTTTGTACTGTAGCATTTTCACAGTTTTTTACCGTTAAAATCACAGTCATTTTTTACAGTGTACATATTGCTATGCATTTTTATTTTGTAAAGTGTGGAAAATATGCTTTGAACCATTATATTATAATATTATAATATTGCTTATAAAATAATATATTTTAACTCTATTTGACTGTGTATTAAAGCATATAGACATAAATCTACTTAGCTAAAACAAAACAAACAAAAAACGCTTCTTGAAGTAAAATAAACATTAATTGAAATAAAATTAAATCTAAAAACTTAGATTTTTTTCATTTATTTTTACTTGATTTACTAAAATACATAAAATAAATGTGAAATAAAAATGAATGAAAACAATGTAAACATAATATAAAAAAAGAAACTAATAAAAATGACATAAACATACAACAAACCTAACCAACTAAACTTAAAAAATTCAAATGAAAATACAAAATACAACAAAAAAAATACAAATTATATATATATATATATATATATATATATATATATATATATATTCCCAAAGTTGCAGTGTTTTTCTTGGTAGTTACTTTAATGAGCACAGGTTATCCTTAAAACTGCAGTAATATAGATTTTTGTTTTTTTAACCACATTTATTCAGAGCTGTAATGTGCATTTCGAGTGCAGTGATCACTGCGAATGCTCATTTTTCTTCTAAGACCTTCAATGATTAGAGAAAAACATTGATTGTGTGTGCATCCTCGTACCTTCTTGCTGTAAATTCTCTCTTTTTCACAGAAACTGCATGTGCTCAGAAAGACCCTGCAAGCATTGATCTATCCCATCTCCTCCACCACACCCCATAATTTCGAGGTGTGGACGGCCACGGCACCCACCTACTGTCACGAGTGTGAGGGTCTGCTGTGGGGCATCGCCCGACAGGGCATGCGCTGCACCGAATGCGGGGTCAAATGTCATGAGAAATGCCAGGACCTCCTGAACGCAGACTGTCTCCAACGTGAGTCCAAATTTAACCTTTTATACCTGATCTCAGTGCTGATTAAATAAGCTTGATGAAGAAGGTCAAAGCCATCTTTAGAAAGTGTAGTTGGTATTTTAATCACCATTAGAAGTCAAGGATCACCATTACTTTTGCATTAAAATGTGTGTTAAAGCTAAAAGTCAGTCCCACTAAGATTTAACTTTTTTTTTTTCATTTGGCTGTAATTTTACAAGATTTTGTGGAAAATTTGTGGTTATTTTTATAATAAGTTTTTAAAATAAGTTCATCAGGGTAAGTTCATTATTCAAATTGACTTTTTTTCCCCACTTGAAAAAAAGCTAATTGCAACTTTTTGTTTCATAATTCTATTTTATTTTTCTTGCAATTCTCAGTTTAAATCTTACAATTCTGACCTTATTCCCGTAAAAATAAAAATATCTGAATTATTAACAATTAATTAACTTTAAAATTTTATTCCATGAAAATTTGTAATTTGTACACTCAAATTCAGAGAAAAAAAGTTTTGAGGCATAAATCTGAGATATAAATTTGAGAATTGCCAACAAAAATTTTCAAATTGTATGGAAAAAAGTTGCATTTACTTTTGTTCGTTTTTATTCTATGGCGAAAACAGGCTTCCATTCAAAATTCTTAGAAAATACTGCAGAAAGTAAATAATCAAATGTAAAATTAAACACTTTGCTATGATAAATTATATACTGATCCTTATTACATCTACTAAAGTAATTCAGTCAGGAGAGAATTTCTCTTTGTCTTTTGTTGTTTGATTAACATTAAGGACACAGATTATTCACCAGACTAACATAAATATCTTAGTAACACTGCAGTTTTTTTATACCATTGCAGTTATTGGTGAATTATGCATGAAGTATGCAAAAAAGTGACAATTTGGTGATTTTGTGTCGTGTTCCACAATCACTCAATCGTGAACAGCTGCAATGACTAAAAGAAACTCCACAGCTACGCTTTTGCATTGTAACAGTGAGTTTTGCATGGGTGAACACTCATTTTTCTTCACAAAATGTAAGTCTGCTTTATCACGCTGCAAGCCCATAAGCAGTGTTCATCATTTTGAAATGCCTTTGTCTGTCTGTCACATGGCATGGCAGCTCTTAGCTCTGATGATTTGCTTTCGGCAGCTGTTTGTTTTATTGTTTCTTTGTTCTGCCATTTAAACAGTTCATCACAAACAGAATAACCATTTTCACTTAGGTAAGACTCAAGTGTGCAGCGCAGTTCTCTCAGACGAGCGCTAATGTCAGGCTGTGGTTGAGATATATGTGAAGGAGATCCCTAGTAAACCTCACAGACGTGGAGAGAGAGATTTATTAAACGAGCCATCAAAACCCATCGTATTTAGTGTGTTTAAATATGGGTTTGGTTTGGCTTCTCCACTGACCTCCACTGTTTTCAGGTCACATTTAGAGCGAGACACTAGTAAACTGTCTCTCTCAGTCATGCTGTTTTATTCCTCACATCCAGCACCTCTTAAACACTCTTATAAAGCTTTTGCAAGGTATTTATGATGCTTCTCTGAATGAATGATTCATTTTAATAGAGTGCCGAGAGATATATTTTTCAAACAGCAGTGAGTCATCTGTACTCCATGAAGTCATCTAGAGATGTGCAACACTACATACACTTCAAAATCAAATAGACTAAGTGGCTATTATATCTTAAAGGGACTTTGTAGAGCGACACCGGTGGCCAATGTTGTACGTATCGTGTCAGTTCAGAAATAAAATGCTCGGTGAGTGATGCTAAAAAGTTATTCCTCTATTGCAAAATAACACCGCACCTTACACTAAACCTAAAAACAATTATGTTAACAAAAGCAAGATTATGTGAGATAAAAATGCATTTGCTGTAGCAACCATGCCATTTTATCTTGCTTCTTCAAGCCTTTGAACTTTTTTATCATGTTTTCTGAGACTCGAGAGCTCCACGTCGTCAGTGCAGGGCTATACCGGGTGCACTACTGAGCAAGTTTACTACGCAAGAAAAGCCATACATATGGAGCTAGTTATGTGATGCAAACATCAAAATTTAATAGTTTACAAATCATGCACTATGCTAAAAGTCTTTTACAGCTCATATCAGCACTGATAATGTGAGAACTCATGTAAATCATTCTACAGGTGCTGTAGAGAAGAGCTCGAAACATGGAGCTGAAGACAAAACCCAAAACATCATCATGGCCATGAAGGAACGGATGAAAATCAGGGAGAAGAACCGGCCCGAGGTGTTTGAGGTAATCCAGGAGATGTTTCAGCTCTCGAAGGAAGATTTCAACACTCACCTGAAGACAGCCAAACTGGCTGTGCTGGAGGGGACGTCCAAGTGGTCTGCCAAAATTACCATCACAGGTGAGTAATGAATGAATCTCATTATAAAATTATATTAAAGGGGTCATATGATATGATTTAAATTTGTCCTTTCTCTTTGGAGTGTAACAAGCTGTTGGTGCATAAAGAAGATCTGTAAAGTTGCAAAAACTAAAGTCAAGAATTATTCTTTATAATTTAAGTGAACCACGCCCCCCTAAAATGGCTCTTACTAACACGCCCCTACATGTCTACATGATGTGGGAAGATTTGCATAACGTCGCCCAAATGTTCACGCAAAGAAAGAAGACGTAACTTTAACTTTAACGTGAGTTTTGAGCAGTGTAGAGTAGTGCTTGTTGTTTGGCGTTTCTCTAATCATAAATGCAGACATGGTTTATGTTTACGCAGTGCGATACGCGATGCAATGCTTAAAAAGACAATATAAGTCATTATAATCAGTAATTATTTCTTAATATAGTAATTTTTTTAGCAATGTATTTGTGACCCTTTTAGTATTTTAATTATCAATTATACAATTATTATTGGTAAATTACTATATGATATTATTTTATTTAATATACAATTTGTAAAATCAATAAAATATATATGAAATATTTCTCTTTTAATTTTTTGAAAATTTTTATTGTATTTTATATTAACTGTATTTATTAATTTATTCATCATATCCATTCATGTATTTATACTTTATATTCATATAATAAATTGTATGTAACATGAAATAGAAGATATATATATATATATATATATATATATATATATATATAATTTTTGTTTTATTTATTTAATATGATTATTTTACAATTATTGTTATATTATAATTATATTTAATGTAGCATTTCATACAGATTTTATAAAAATTCTTATTTATTTGTTTGTATGTTTATTTATTGTTATTATTATTATTATTATTGTTGTAGTTTTTAAGTTGTTGGTGTTCTTGACAAGTTTCATGAGGTTCACTCTTAATGTCTGTCTGTGCGTCCATGTGTCTGTGACTGGAACAGACCCTACAGTGAGAAAATACTGCTCATTTTAGTTTGGGAAATGTGCCGAGAGTTTTGCTTGTTTTCTGACAGCTCAAACCGTTAGACGACAGCAACCATCTGCTGTGGACTGAAGCGTAGGCCGTCGCAGCCTTTTCTCTGAGTCATAAAGAACAGTTTCTGTCCATCTGCAGATGTACGTCCTTGCATTGCTTTGTTTCACTCGTATTTTGTCTCCCAGAAGCCGCTGTATTCGTTCAGCTGTCTGCCAGGTAAAGTTGGATCCTGTGTGTGTCCGTATCAGTGATGCTCCTTCACCTGACTTTGAGGGTCAAAAGAGGCTGTGAATTATTGCCAAGCTTGCAACGCTGCCAGAGTGTCAATAGAACACAGAGAGAAAAACAGCTCTCTGCTTAAAGGTCCCCTGAAGTGCCTTGAAACAAGCAGCGTTGTTCTAACTGGTGAAGTTATTTAAACTGAAACAGGAAGAGAGGGCGGGACATATTTAGCAGCCACTCCCCCTTTTTAAAATAGCCAATATCATTTTTATTATGTCTGCTCAGGCCAGAGATGTTGAGCTCGGTAAAGCCGCATTTGACAGCCACAGTTTAATAGATTGCCCCCTAGATATGAAACTCTTAGTAAACAAAATAGTGGTCATAATCATGCCGAAGCTGTGTAGTTGTAAAAGTTTTTGGTAAATGCCGACTCGCGCATATGATCCGCTCCGTGCGATCGCGCTCTTGACCAAAGCCAAAGTCTGGATGTGAGCTGCTGCGGTTCTCGTGAAACAACATGAAACTAGACCTCATTTGCACCATTTGAAAGCATATTTACACTGTCTGAATCATTTCCTATCACCTACATTGTGAACAAGTGACTGATCTCGGCCAGCGTTTCAGCGTCTATAGTTATAGTGCCAGGGGGGGGGGGGGGGAATTGATTAGAAGATGTAGTATGATTATATCTTATGCTTATGCTTATATCTTCTAAATGCAAATTTTTTCACTGATTTGGAGCACACTTCCTTATAGATCATTCTTAAAATGAATATCATGCTTAATACATTTTTCTTGAGAAGCATTTAAGACTTAAGACTGAAGCAATCGAGACTTATTTTCAGAGAATCTGCTTGAATTATATTTCATTCATAACATTAAACAATACATATATTCATCTCTTGAATAGATTTATTTTTCTTACCCATTGGCGAATATGTTTTTTTTTTTTTATTCAAATCGATCCAAAAATTTTGACACAACGTTAAAAAAATATACTGTACAAGGCAATTGCAAATTTACATTTCACAATTATTATTTTTTTCTCACAATTGCAAATATATTTGGATGTTATATCTCACAATTCTGAGAATTGCAAGATTTAAAATTGTAATTCCGAGGAAAATTCTGAATTGAATATAAACCTTTAAAAAATGCTTTAAACTTTCTCTTAATTGTAAGTTTACATCTTGCAGTTCCGTGTTTTTTTTATTTTTATTTTTATTTTTATGTAAAGGTAATTGTGGTAGTTTACATCTTCTAATTCAGATTTTTTTTTTGCTTCGAAATGTGAAATGAAAAGAAACAAGCTTCAATAGATCATGCTTAATTGGCCAATGGGGTTTAAAAAATTTTTTTTTGCTTCCTCCAATATGTGTATCATGTTTGAAGGATGATTTGAAGAACAAATACTCGTTAAGATGTTTTTTTTTTTTTTTTTGCTCTACAGAGATAGATTATTGTCCCTTGAGCTTAAAAGCAATATGAGTGTCACTGTGAGACATGCTGACGTGACATGAATTTGTGAACAAGCCTGTGGAAACGCACACAAACACTCAGAGACATCATCCTTCTTTTATTCTAGCTAAACTATATTACCCTCTTCAACCAGTCCGGTGACATTGCACCAATCTCTGTCTGTCTCCAAGCCCAAGGATATATGTTCCCTGAATAATTTAGCACCCTGCTCGTTCATAATTAATGAGGCGAGAGCTTCCTGTGAACTACTATTGGCTCTATGACGGATGGCATCCCCATTGACTGAGTTCAGTGCCACAGTCAGGCTACACACTGCTTTTATGTTGTTGTATTATTGCACATTCATCTGTTTTGAATTGATGTTTTAGTTATTAAAGGTGCTGTGTACAAACACATACACACTGGACACAACTGATGTTAAAGGATGGATTGTGGTCCTACACTGAAAAAAAGTCTAGAAACTATTTTTACTTAGAAATTTATAGTAAATTTAAGTAGATGAAAATAAACAAGTAACAGTGAACTTTTAAATCATGCTCCAATAGTATGTGTTTTTCCAATAGTGTTGTATTTACAACATTGAAAAATCCTTGTATAGATTGTACCAGACCCGTGTTTTGAATTATTATTATTTTGAATTAGTTTTTATTGTATATTTTGGGCTTTCTTTTCTTTATACATATATATATGTATATATGTATATATATATATGTATATATGTATGTGTGTGTGTATGTATGTATATATATATATATATATATATATATATATATATATATGTATATATACAGTATATGTATGTATGTATATGTTCATGTGTATGTATATATATATGTGTATGTATATATATATATATGTGTGTACTTGAATTAAATTTATTATTTTTTTTATTCTTGAATTAAATGTAATGTATTTATTTCTTAAGCTTGAATAAATTTACTGTGCTTTGTGTTTAATATAAGAAAATACTACCAAACTTTGGTGTATTTAATTCAAAATGTATGTATTATTGATTCTGATTTGATTTGATGTCTCATTTGTGTAATAATTCCCAAATAATGAGAAATGACATCGCAAACATAAGAAATAAAGTAGTAGGAATGGAAACACTATGTGTTTAATAGACTGCCTACAAAACCAACATCAGCATAATGCATTTAGAAGCCTCATTTAGTGTAGTTAGTTTATCTTTTCCTAAGTTACTTCTCATTGTTCTGAAAGTCACTGGTACCAATGGACAGCAGTTTCACATTGTGCACTGCTTTGTTTTCACCACGGGTTTCCAAACTCACGGACCCTTGCAGTCATAATCTATCCTTCTTTGTGTACTAAAACCAGTGTCTAGATGTCCAATTCTTTGGACAATAGCATTATATCTCCAATGCATATGTTGTTTTGCTTGCTTCATGGATGCACAATTCACAGTTCACAATTCATTCATTGTTTTTTCTTCTGTATTTTCTTCTGTAGTTGTATGTGCTCAAGGTTTGCAAGCCAAAGACAAGACAGGCTCCAGTGACCCCTACGTCACAGTACAAGTGGGAAAGACCAAACGCAGGACAAAAACAGTTTTTGGCAATCTCAACCCAGTCTGGGATGAGAAGTTCTTCTTGTGAGTATCACAGAAAGCAGATGTGTTTTCTGTTTATTTACCTTCTGTGTTGCAATGTTATCATTGTGTTGATGGTAAGAGATCCACGTTGCTCTAGAGATGCAGATTCTATTTCACAACATTTCTGCCACTCAATCACAAACAAATTGTCAAATTAATGAAATTTCATTAATTTGACATTTTCTGTAAAGCCCCTCCATTGTGAGTATGAATTTTGGTCTGTTTTGAAAAGAGTTCTGGTCGTAAATGAGGAGTAATGGAAATCAATTATATTGCTGTTGGCTTTGTCATGCTCTCATGGGACCATTTCTTTTCATATTCCTAATAGTATATCCTGAAGCTTTTGCAGTCATAGGTGTTGAATTATAGTGAGGGTGGACTCACTTTCCTGCTCCATTCATAAACCTTTGTTAGGATTGGATATTTCTGATGATGCAGAGAGCCAATAAATCAGAAGCATGAGATCTACAGCACTATTGACTGTAGGAAAATAGTACAGTACAGTCTGACAGAAGCTTTATTCCTTGTGTGGTTTTGGTGACAGACGGCTGTTCCTGATTGTTAGTTGCTCTTTTCATGAAGGTTTTGCTGAGGTCACACTGCTGTCGTTTGCAGCTTGTTGTGTGATCATAGGGAGAGCAAATGCCTTTTATATTCCAATTCAGTTCCTGGGTTTGAATTTATTCATATATCCATCAATGAATGGATAAATGGATATATGGATAGATAGATAGACATATAGATAGAGGGAAGGATAAATTGATTGACAGATGGCTATATGGATGGATAGATGAATGGTTGGATAGATAGTTGAATGAATGGATAGATGGATGGATGGATGGATGGATGGATAAATTGTTGAATGAATGGATAGATGGATTATATATGATGGATGGATGGATGGACGGACGGACGGATAGACGGATGGATGGATAGATAGATACTGTAGATAGTTGAATGAATGGATAAATGGATGGATAGATGGATGGATGGATAAATTGTTGAATGAATGGATCGATGGATTATATATGATGGATGGATGGATGGATGGATGGACGGATGGATGGATAGATAGATACTGTAGATAATTGAATGAATGGATGGATATATGATGGATGGATAGAGAGATGGATAGATATATGGATGGATAGATCGATTTTTTCTGTTTTTCACAAAAAAAGTTGTATATATAAAAATATATATACCAAATTCAGAGCCTATTTTTGGATCAAATACTGTACACAACTACTGCTTTGCTTTACACCCTTAAATAAAAGGATCTTGTTCATTTTGATTATTTTGGGATGCGTCCTGCTCTGTATTTTTTCATTATTTATGGATAAATAACTAAAGCAGTTTTATATCAGTAGTACAGTCTTTCTGGCCAGCCTTCGTTCACACCATGAGCAAACAGAACAAATGCGGTGAACCAAGTGAAACAAAGTAACTCCAATCTTTCAGCCTGTTATTACATACGAGAGGACCCCGCTGGTGTCTTGAGTATTAAATCGCTGAATCCCATCGGCAGATATAAGCGCTGCAGCGGTTTGCTGGTGTATTGAACTTTAGATGTGTTGTTGCTGTGAGGGAGGATTGCCGGATTATTAGAGACAGTCATTAGAGCTACAGCACATCTTATACGACCCCTAATCCTCATCGCCCACTTTCATTTTCCATTTCAATCCGAATTTACGATCTTAATCCTGAGAGAAATGCCAGCGTCTGCCTGTGGAGGAGGGTTTATAATCTTTAATGGATTGTTCTATATGCTAAAGGACACACAGATTTCTCTCATATATGCTTGCATATGTTTGTACACAGTGGATATATAGGGCATATTCTAGAGTAGATGTTATATTTATTGTGTTTATGCTTTAGGTGACACAAAATCTTCTGGGTAGTTGCCAGAGCAATGATATGCAGTGTGTAAAATGTTCCAAGGGGCTCAAAGTTTTTATTTTATTTCATTTTATTTTAATATAAAATCTCTCGATCAAAACATAGGCGAAGCAGAAACAAGCAAGAGAGCAGATGCATGTGTAAAATAATGCGATCATCAAACATTAAACAGCATATAAATCAAAACTGCCTAACGTTACTGAATGAGATATCGAGTCAGGAAGTGCTTTAGGACCGTGAAGCTTTGGATGTGTTGATGGAAGCGATCTACTCCATCTACGTATGTTTTTATAATTAATCTGAATTCGATCCGCACATAGTCTTTGACAAAACTTGATTTTTCTTTGCTTGTTGTTCAAAATTTTGCTTTTTATGAAACTTGCCCATATTCAAGTATATATATAAAAAAATTATAATAATGCACGAAGCTAAATGAATTAAATAGCAACATTTTTATTTAAAATATAGTTTTTTGTTAAAAAGTGAAAATAATAAAAAATGCTGGTGGCTGGCAAAAAAGAAAAAAAAAAGTTAAATTGGTTTGATGCTACTATTTTCTGTCTTGCTTTTTCTCTATCCATTTCTCCTACTTTCGCTTTCTAAACAGCTTCAGTGCTCATTTTTCATCTCTTCTTCTCATCTTCTACTTGGCTCCTGTGGGATTTTTAATGATTGGTGCAGAAAGCAGTGAGGGAGGGAAGGGTGAACACAGGGTTGGCAGACCAAACCCTTTACAAGGGTTTCCTATAGAAACGTCGACATAAACTTTCCCATAATGCTTAAAGGCTATGTCCTCAAGCTCCCCAGGACTGTCAGAATTTGACACATCAGGCTATGATTCACTAGGCTTGCGCTAGCCACACATGTAGCCTGTGGAATCAGTGCATAACTTCCTCTTTAAGCGCATGAGATCAGTGGAGGAAGTAAAGCGTGCATTACTCAGAGAACATCACTCTCTCAGCAGCCATCAAGAGCCATTAACACTGTCAAACTCTACATAAGAGCGGTTTGGGTGAAATGACCCCTAATGGATCCCACCCAACAACACTCAGAATCAGCATGATGCTCACTAAGACAAGACTCACTATTACTGCTGCTCATAATCAGCCTTAGCGATATGAACAAATACATAACCAGATCGAAAGCACCACTACTTTAGTATTAAGTTGCTAAATGAAAAAATAAGAATCTATATTTATTTATTCAAATAGAAAGAGGACACACTAAGGTTTGCTTTTGGTATTCCTAATACAGTCTTAATACAGTCCAAGATCAAATTTACACTGGTAAAATGGCAAAATAGGGCAACCAGACCTGAAGAAAAGCCACTCAGTGCACGAATAAATGATATGTATGTATGTGTGTGTGCATATATATATATAAGCTTTAATAAATGGCATAAATTGGCATATTTATATATATATATTTATATATATATATTTAGAAATGAATAAATGAAATAAATGATTATATATATATATATATATATATATATATATATATATACATACATACATACATACATACATACAGCCATGGTTTAGGAAATGAGAAAAGGAAGGGCAAAAAACCTGGGGCTGAAGCTTATAGAGCAGAAACAGAGTGATTTTGAGAAAGACACACACACATCTACAGTGAATATTAAAGAAGAGATGCTGTTGTACAGTGTGTGTGTGTGTGTGTGTGTGTGTAGTTGACCTCACCCTGTTATAATATGAGAAATGAGAAATGTGACAGGTAATTACATCCAGTCTGTGACTTACTTGAGCAGTAATGTAAGAGGCCGGGCTATATTGTGAATACAGTTGCACCTAAAGGCCGCTGTTAGACACAAGAAGCAGCGACGAGCCTGCAGCCCCTTCAGCTGTGACTGGATTCTCAGTAAAACAGTCTCAGGTGTCTTATTACTGTTAGAACACACTCTCCTTCTACTATTGGTCGAGCAAATGCATAGTTCCGCCCCAAACCCAAGCCATTGGTTGATTCAGTGGTGCAGGATCCGCCTGTTGGAATGCTGAATCAAAAAGAGCAATCTTTGGAAATAGTCTGAGGAATCTGGCAAAAATACCAAGTTACTTTGGAGCTCTGGAGTTAATACTTTTCAAAATTAAATAATTAATTATTGGGAAGTATTATGATTTTTTTTTTTACCTGAAAAAAGTGACAGCTTTGGCTAGGTAACTTAGCTTTTTTTTAATCTAATAAATGGCATATATATATATATATATATTACTACTAAATAATATAATAATTTACTAACTACTAACTACTAAATAATATAATAATTTATTTTCATTTTATTTATATTTATTCTGCAAATGCAGTATGTGAAAGAGAGCATGTGTGGGAAATCACTCTGTGGCTTTCAGTCTGTGCCTTTCCTCATCTAAAGCTCATGATAAATATCTGAGTCTGTATGGTGATGAGAGACTCCAGGATCACTGGATTTGGAAGGATTTATGCAGGATTATGGGGAAATGTATATTATGAGATGAGCTCTTAGTACCTCTCACCTGTTTAAACTTTTTCAAAGAGAGAAAAGCATTAGAGAGATAATGGAAGCGCTGTTAATTTGTTTTCTCAGGTGGATAGTAAGTCATAATAGCAGGTTAAACCCATCAAACGATCTCCACAGTAGGTGTTTTTATAACATCTGATGAAGAGCTGCTATAAATCTCCCCGATCTTGACAGAAAGCTTCTGTTGTGGTGTATTTTCTCTTCTCACCTCACTTTTTAGTGTGCGGCATGTCGTGAAACATGATGGCAGATGGAAGTCGATCTGTGGTGTGGATTCAGTTCTCATTAGTGGCTCGCCCACTCAAAAGTAGCATCGCCTGGCTAGTCTCATTAGCATATTAGCACACTTTCTGGATTAGCTTTAAACTAAAACTTTCTAGTGCTTTCAAGCTTACTTCAAAGAAACGCAGAAACTGGGCTAATTTCTTTCATTTAAACAATAATACGTTTATGATTTAGTTGCTGACTGTTAATGCAAACTGTGCAGCGTTGCTATATTTGAGGATTTGCCCATTTCCAAGGCTTTATTAATACTTAAAATGTCACTTCACTGAATATATTACTCAATTTTTACGTGCACAGATTGAATCCATTTTAGTTTAATTGGTGGTCAGTCGTTTTTGTGAAGAGACGTCTGTTCCACAGCGATTTGGTCTTTGACCCAAAGCAGAACGGTTTAAATATGACAATTGCTGAAGATGGAAAACTTGGACTCAAGTGTGAGTACATAAACTTGTTTTTAACAAATATAAGAACTATAAATCAGTGATTTTAAGTGAGGTTTCAGGATATTATTTTCAGATGCACTTTTGCGTTACTAGTCAAGACAATGAGAAAATATGCAACATTTTGGCATTTTCGTTGATTTCCCTTAGTCAATTTCAAAAGCCAAAAGAAAAAGAGGCAGAAACAGAGAGAAGAGGAAAGAAAAGAAAAGAAAAGAAAGAAAGAAACCCATATTAAAAGCTTTTACTTTTACTCATTCCTTGAACCATTTATCTTTAACTTTCACTGCATGTTCAAATGTTTGGAGTCAGATTTTTTATGTTTTAGAAATAACTTTCCTCTGCTCACCAAGGCTGTATTTATTTATTTTAAAATACAGTAAAAACAGTAAAATTGTGAAATATTATTACAATTTAAAATAACCATTTTCTATGTTAGTATAAAATAAAATAAAATAAATTATTGTAATCAAAGCTGTATTTTCAGCATCATTACTCCAGTCTTCAGTGTCAAATGATCCTCAGAAATTGTTCTAATTTGCTGATTAGCTGCTAAAGAAACATTTCTGATTGTTGTCAACATCTACTGAAATAGATAAAAATAAAATCTACTTTTGATCAATTTAATGCATCCTTGCTGATTAAAAGTATTGATTTATAAAAAATAAAATAAATAAAGTTAGTGTCAGACCTGATCTTTCCAAATAAAGCGCTGTTGTCCAGGTTTGTCTGGCTCTCACAGTGATCATTTTTCACTCAAACCGTTCCTGTAATATGATGATCTTTATATTTCCTCCTTAGGACGGTGTCAGTCAGTGTGATTTGATGTGATGTGTTTCGGGGCTGTGCTGTGAGGTTGTGGTGTGTTTCTGCATCTGTGAGCGACTGTCTGCAGGCGTAACGTCTGTCTGTGAGACCGTCTCTCTCTCTATTCACTCCTTCACCGGAGAGACAGACGCAGACATGGACCACAGGAGGCTAAGTGCCCTGTTTGAAGATTCAGTGGAGCATATGACCTTTAAAAGCAGTTCGGCAAGCAGATCGCCACTCTTGTGCTCTCAGCTCATGTGTGTGTGTGTGTGTGTAATTTCTTGGCTATACTTTAGGGACAAAACTGTCCGTTGACATCAGCTAAATAACAAAAGACTTTTCTTTGGGGACGTCCTCAAAGGTAAACTGACTCTTAAGTACAGTCAGTAGTGTTTTGTCATGAGAAAGAAAAACCACAAATGAAATCAAATGAAGTTTTTTAAGTCTCCTGGTTCTCAGTTTCTGAAAGAAAAAGAAAAAAGTTTCAGATGAAATCTCAACATTGTCTCTATCTGTGCTCAGATTTCCTAAAATATTAAATGTGCTTCATGCAGTCAAAGGTCGGAGATTAAACTTTTCTCATTTAATGATCTAAACTGCTATCCATCTTCATTTTATACACTGCAACATATAATTTTCTTCCTCTGTATTTTTGTCTTATGATATATTCATGCTTTTCTGTCCAGGTAATATTTTTCCTCACAATTAAAAGACAATAAATGAATTATAATGTATAGAGGAAATTGAGACTATTTTATGATTTTTAGATTATTTTAAATTGTGACTTTTTAATTACAATTATTCACACCCCCTCTTTTCTTGTCACTGTAATGCGGAGAAAACTTTAAAATATCCATATAATAACTCAAAAATATAAATAAATTGATAATGTATATAGAAAACTCTCAATCTTCATTTTTTACACTTCCAAAAATTAATCACTGTCTTGTTTTCCTCTGCAAATATATTTAGAAAAATTACTTATTTTCTGATTTTCTGATTTTAACAAATCGATGCCAGTGCGCTCAGAAGAATAAACTTAATTTAAAGCTAAAACAAGCTTTAATTTTTCAAGAAATGCATTCAAGACTTTGAAGTTATTTTGCATGTCCAGTAAATGTATCTTTGTTTAAGACCGGAACAATATTTGTACCGGAAAAATATACTAGTGTAGCTCTATACTCTTACATGAAATTACTTAAATTATTTTGAAACATATGATGTCATGACTTATTGATCATCTTATTTTTTCACATTGTATAAGGAATTATAGGACAAAGATATTTGTGTAACGCTGCTTTTTCTCTCTCTCTGTCTCTCTCTCTTTCTCTCTCTGTCTCTCTCTCTGTCTCTCTCTCTGTCTCTCTCTCTCTCTCTCTCTCTCTCTCTGTCTCTCTTTATCTCTCTCTCTCTCTCTGTCTCTCTCTCTCTCTCTCTGTCTCTCTCTCTCTCTCTCTCTCTCTCTCTCTCTCTGTCTCTCTCTCTCTCTCTCTGTCTCTCTCTATCTCTCTCTCTCTCTCTCTCTCTCTCTCTCTCTCTCTCTCTGTCTCTCTCTCTCTCTCTGTCTCTATCTCTCTCTCTCTCTCTCTCTCTCTCTCTCTCTCTCTCTATCTCTCTCTCTCTCTCTCTCTATCTCTCTCTCTATCTCTCTCTCTCTCTCTCTCTCTCTCTCTCTCTCTCTATCTCTCTCTCTCTCTCTCTCTCTCTCTCTCTCTCTCTCTCTGTCTGTGTCTGTCAGTGAGTGTCATAATGCTACAGACCGTATAAAGGTCCGCGTGTGGGATGAAGACGATGACATAAAGTCCAGAGTGAAGCAGCACTTTAAGAAGGAATCGGATGATTTCTTGGGTCAGACCATCATCGAGGTGCGGATGCTGAGCGGGGAGATGGACGTCTGGTATAATCTTGGTATGTTATGTGCCAAAAAAGTCACCATGTCATTCCAAACCTTTATGACATTTTTTTCGCCTTAAGATGAACTGAGATAATCATGCTGTTCTGATAATCATGCTGTTCTGATAATCATGCTGTTCTGTTAAGGTCATATTTTATCCACAAATAAACAAAAATTGAATAAATGAATAAAATTATACAATTATTCACACTGTTTTCTCATTACTGCAATGCGAAGAAAACTTAATATGCATATAATATATATATATATATATATATATATATAATGTATATATATATAATGTATATATATATAAATATATTTATACACATAGTATTTTTTGTTATTTGTATTGAAGTATTTTAATAAAAAAAAATAGCATCTAGACAGGTTAATATTCATTACGCTTTTTTTTACTATATCGTATCGGTAGTACAGTATGTGAGTATGTTTTGGCTTGTTTTTTTAAATCATTTTTATTTATTTATTTTTATGGTTTGTTTACTTTTTTGTCTTTGTTAATTTTACTTCTTAATCATCTGATTTGGTGATTTTTTTTATTTTTTTATTTTTTATGTCAAAGCACTGAATAGCCATTATTAATTAAATGTGCTACAGTATTATATAATATAATTGTTCATGCAAAGATGTCTCATAATAGGATTCAGTGTAAACTAATCTTTTGATTTGGGGGTGAAATGAGACTCTCTTTGCATTCCTTTGTGATATTCACCAATAGAGCCTCCAAAAAATACAAAGAAGCACCATATTTCTGTGCTCATGACTGAAATTTGACATTTTGACATTGTCCAGCTGTCTGGCTGTAAACAGATGTGATTTAGTGCAGGTGAGGAGGAACATCCTACACTTCCAGCGCTGCCCAATATCTCTTTTTATTTCCATTTCTTCTGGTCTTTTCTATCTTCTGTTCACATGCTCGTGTTCATTCTCCCTGCAGAGAAGCGGACGGATAAGTCGATGGTTTCGGGGGCCATCAGGCTGAAGATCAGCGTTGAGATGAAGGGAGAAGAGAAGGTGGCTCCTCCTCACGGGCAGTACACATGTTTACACGAGGTACATCAAATACACTGCAGACACTGCCTTCCTAATCACAGTTTTGTCTTGCTTTAAATATATAAACATCAACAAATCTCACTTAAATGCACTTTATATGTATATGCTGTTTGTTTGATGTATGTTTTTTCTTATGCAGTGACCTGTATATTGCTTGGAAGGTGACCTTGGGTGTCCTGAAAGGCGCCATGAAATAACATGCATTATTATTATTATTATTATCATTATTATTATTATTATTATTAATAAATATTGTTAGTCTTTTGCTTGCAACAATAGAAAATGAAAAATAAATATTTATATAATTTATTTGAAGAACGTTTAGATACTTTTACTGTAACTTCACCGTTTATTTTACTTTAAAATAAGACCAAATGTAATAAAAAAAAAGATATTTGAGATATGTTGTAATTGAAATGCATATAAGGAATATATTAAGTGCCTCAAAATGCCTAATTTTTATATTTAATAAAAGTGATATTTAGATTTAGTCATGCCATTACATATGTTATTGGATTAATTATTATATTATATTTAATCAAATATATTGTATATCCAGAAAAGTGATAATTAGACATTGTCATGTCATTACATATATTATATTACTGGGTTAATGCATATTATATTTTATATTAGATTAGATTATATTCAATAAAATGTATTTTATATTTAATGAAAGTGATATTTATATAAAGTCATGTCATTGCATATATATTATATTACTGGATCTTGGTGCCACATTAACAACAATATAGTTCATTTCTGTGAAATCTCAATGTGGCCGCCACATCGGAAAGCTAAGGATCTGCCAAATCTCAACACTCATTTGTGTTGCATTATGAGTTGTGTTTCAGAATCCATCGACGTGTGAAATCAATCATGTGTGGCTGGAAGGGTTTGTGTTGAAGTGTTTGTGTTAGTCTGGCTCACATATCGCTGGTTCTGTACCGTGGTGTTGTGGCATGTTTGTCGGTGTGATGACAGTAGGTTGGCACCTCGAAATGTTGACCTTTCCAGGCTGGCTGTGCTGTTGATGTTCCTCAACATCCATTCCATATCAGTGCTGTTACAGTTCATGCAATTGAAATGCCCTGCACTCTTCCTGGCCCCTGAACGGCTGGCTTCCTGCTTCTGTTGATTTCTGTGCAGAATCTCTTCCACTACCTGACGGAGTTGAAGAACAACGGAGTCGTGAAGATCCCAGAGGTTAAAGGTGACGATGCCTGGAAGGTTTACTTCGACGACGTGTCGCAGGAGATCGTAGATGAGTTTGCCATGCGCTTCGGTGTGGAGTCCATCTACCAGGCAATGACGTGAGTTTCTGATGTTTCATCTGCTTTTTAATAGAGATTGTGAGTCAGTCATTGAACAGAAAGCAGTCGATGGCTCACATACACCCTGCGTTTGCTTATTTAACATCCTGCTGCTGTTAAAAGACGAGTCCTGGCGTTTTTCACCATTGAGGCTAAATGTGCTTCAGCAGGAATTTATGAAACCTTATTTCGTGTCTACAAGTCTGTCGATGACTTGTCATACATGCACATGATGGTTTCATAAATCACACTGTTTACTAAAAACCTTCAGCTTCCCAATGAAAACCTCTCAGCCTCAGCACACACTCTCTCTTTCTCTCTGTTGGTCGTTTGCACCTTTAATTAATTCGGGCCCCTGCTTTAAGCATCTGCATCTGGAGTTTATGTCCCCTCTCTCTCCGTCTCACGCACTCTTTTTTTTCTCGCTCTCATTCTCATTTCTATCAGGTGATCTTTCTATCTTTAGTGAAGTATTGCATTGCTGTGTAAGAAACAAGAAAATCATGCATTAAAACGCTGCAGCCTTTGTCATAATTGTGTGCAGGTATAATACCATTCATTGTTTGGGGTTAGTAAGATGTTTATTTGATCAAAAATACAGTAAAAACAGTGAAATATTACAATTGAAACAACAGTGTTTTTATTTGAATAAATAGTAAACAGTAATTTATTCCTGTGATCAAATCTGTATTTTAAGCATCATTCCTCCAGTCTTCAGCGTCACATGATCTTCAGAAATCACAATAATATGATGATTTGCATTTCTGATTGTTATTAATGTTGAAAACAGCTGCTTCACATTTTTGTGTAAACTGAGATACATTTTATTGTTCAGGATTCTTTGATGAAGAGAAAGTTCAAAAGAACAGCATTTGTTTGAAATAGAAATCTTTTGTAACGCTATGAACATCTTTACTGTACATTTTTATCAATTGAATGTATCTTTGCTTTAAAAAAATACAAATAAATAAAATAAAATTGATTATTTATTTACCTCTCATGTCAGGTCATGTGACGTCACAAAAAGGAAAGATTTGAGCAGAAAATAAAATCTGATGTCTTTGGCTGTTGTAAGTAGCCTTAAAGTGTTTCAGCTTTGACTGTTATTCCCCTCGTGTTTCAGCAGAGCCTCTAAACGTGGACTGCTCAGGTTTAGATGATTGTAATGCATAAATTAGCTCTAACTTGACACTGAAATTTCATATTGCATGCAAACAATATACCTGCTTTGCACACTTTAAACAGACTTTAAAGCAAGGGCCAGAATTTACTTTTTTCGGCACTGCTGCCAACTGTGGATGAATTGAAATAAATTGCTGGTCATAAAAATGCATTATTTATGCATTATTCTTTCACTGAAAATATATTTCCAGTGCCCAACACTATGAGGTCATTTAGACGAGATCCTTTAGCTGTTGTTCACGTCTTAATGTCATTGCATCATATGCAAGATGAGGTCGTGTTTGGTCATTATGTGAAAATGCACCTGGCATGTGAGAACGCTTGATTTTCTTCCTTGTGGTTTTGTTTTGTTGGCTTAATGTAAGGAATATTGCACATGTGCATTCTGGAAAAACGAACTTTCGAAGGGTAAAAAAAAAACTTTAGGCATCCTACAGTTTCCACTGTACATCATGACAGAATTTCTTTAGTAGACAGTATTTATTTACAGATTAGCTTTTTAACAGTTCCGTGTAATATTGCAGTTTCTAAGAAAGTTTCTGGCTAACTGGCAAAAACATTTTGGCACTTAGTGAGATCCTGAATATTTCTTGTTGTTCCAGAGAAATACCAGGGTTCATCTTTGACTCATAAAGCATCTGTTGATAGGTTTTTCTGTTTTAGGATAATGGATATTGATTAATTGAATAAATGATAATCTTCCAGTAATGAGCGTACTGACCCTCTGAATCAGACTTATTTATACACTCTATACGGAAATCACACAGATCCATACAGATCAAGTGTTCTGCTGTGATTATGTATGAGAAATTGCAATGAACCTACTAAAGTTGATGCATATGTTTTTTGCATATGCATGTGATCACATCTTTAAATCTGCTGGATGATGTGTGGAAATGATCTTCCATCCTGAAGCTTCAAGTGGATGCTCACGTTTGTACCCATGACCCTTCCTCAGCCCTGTAATCATAAACAAAGTCATGTGACCCATCCCTAATGTTATTAGAGATGCAGCCCATATTTTGTACCCTTCAGCATTTTTTATTGCTGAAGGGGGAATAATGATTTCAGGGTAAAATCAGCAGCATGATGGTTCACAGGTTTACAGAACGATTCACAAATGATCTCCAGCCTGTTAAGAGCTTGAAGATTAAAGATGAGTCTTAGTTTCCTTTAAGAAAATCCTTTTATTTTATTTTATTTTATTTTTTATTAATATATATATATATATATATATATATATATATATATATACAGTACAAACCAAAAGTTTGAAAACATTACTATTTTTAATGTTTTTGAAAGAAGTTTCTTCTGCTCATCAAGCCTGCATTTATTTGATCAAAAATACAGAAAAAAAATGTAATATTGTTATATATTATTACAATTTAAAATAATTGTTTTTAAATTTATTATACTTTAAATTATCATTTATTTCTGTGATGCAAAGCTGAATTTTTAGGATCATTATCACATGATCCTTTAGAAATCATTCTAATATGATGATTCATTATCAAAGTTGGAAACAGTTCTGCTGCTTAATATTTTTTCAGAACATGTGATACTTTTTTAGGATACTTTGATGAATAAAAAGTAAAAAAAAAAAAAAAAAGAATGTTTTTAAAATATAAATATTTTGTAATAACAATATACACTACTGGTCAGTAATTTGGGGTCAGTAATTTTTTTTTCTTTCTTTTTTTTTTAAATAAAATCAATACTTTTATTCAGCAAGAATGTGTTAAATTGATAAAAAGTGATAGTAATGAAAATATATTATTAGAATTTTTTTTTTTTTAATAAATGCAGTTATTTTTAACCTTTTATTGATCAAATATATGAGACAGCAGAACTGTTTCCAACACTCATAATAAATCAGAATATTAGAATGATTTCTAAATGATCATGTGATAGACTGATGTTACATGTGACACTGAAGGCTGGAGGAATGATGCTGAAAATTCAGCTTTGCATCACAGGAATAAATTATTTTTTTAAAGTATATTCAAATAGAAAACTATTATTTTAAGTTGTAATAATATTTCACTGTTTTTTTCTGTATTTTTGATCAAATAAATGCAGGCTTGATGAGCAGAAGAAACTTCTTTCAAAAACATTAAGAATAGTAATGTTTCCAAACTTTTGGTCTGTACTGTATATATATGATATATCATTTTTTACAGTAAGCTGTATTATTTATTCATTTTATAAATAATAAATACATAATAATAAAGTACATAATTTATGCAAGTATAATTTATTGCAACAGAACTCTGTCTTTAGGAATGTGAAACATAGAAATTCTGATTTACTCTTAATGATTTTGGTGCCTTAACCATTATATTATTATATTATTTTACATACTGAAAACAGTGATCTCTAGAGTTACTTATTACCAGATGATATCACAGATATTTACGCTGCGTGGGAATTTAACCCTGTTTTGGAGGGAGGTGCACAGAGTTAAAGAGGACAGCAGCAAGACAAGGATTTTAAAAATGAGGAAAGACCGAATGGTTATAGGCTGAATGGAAAGCAAGCTGTTACCAGGCAACAGCAAGTCAACACCCTCCATCAGATATCATTTGTCCTGATTTAGCCATCAGCATCTTTCAGTCATGTCTGAAACAAGAGGGAATATGGAAAGAAGAATGGATAACTCTTCACCTTTACTTGGAGGCACAATAACTCTTGTGAGTCTTGATGGCCTGTTTGGCTCAGAGGTCACACTATCAGAACTATTGAGGTCCAAATCAATGTCTGCAGGTACTAATGTACAGTCTCACTTCATTACGGCCTACAGCTTCTGCTCACAGACTTTCTAGTTCCAATTAGTAGAAAAATCCAAGGAAAGAGGAAGAGGAGGATGTCAAAGTGTGGTTTCAGTCTGTGGGTTTAAGTGGGCGTGGCTTTGATAAGGTTTATTTTTAAGTGGGCGTGGCTTTGATAAGAATGTTTGTTTTTTAAGTGGGCGTGGCTTTGATAATAAGGTTTATTTTTAAGTGGGCGTGGCTTTGATAAGTGTTTGTTTTTTAAGTGGGCGTGGCTTTGATAAGAAGGTTTGTTTAAGTGGGTGTGACTATGAACTGTGGGTTTGTTTAAGTGGGCGTGGCTTCAAATAGTGTGTTTGCTTACATTGGTGGAGCTTACATAATCGCACCAGAACACTTGATCTGTATGGATCACTAGTGCTGCATGATTTCTGTATAGAGTGTGTACAGCTAACCTTTGAGGTCAGTTCTCCTGATTCAGTGGGTCAGTACTGAAAGCTCATTGCTGGAGGTTGGTTTAAGTGGGCGTGGCTTCTGTCAGTGGCTTGGTTTTTAAGTTGGTGTGGCTTCAAGCTGTGGTTTGCTTAAGTGGGTGTGGCCTCAAACTGTGGGCAGTCTTTAGTGTGTGTGGCTTAAAACCATGGGTTGATTTAAGTGGGTGTGACTAGTTAGTGGGTTGATTTAAGTGGGCATGGCTTCAATCAGTGGGATGGTTTAACAGGGTGTGGCTTCAATCAGTTGGTTGTTTAAGTAGGTGTGGCTTCAATCATTGGGATTTATAGTGATAAATATTTGATAAAAATGATGGGTAAAATTTGATAGCCTGAATGCACTGTAAGTCGCTTTGGATAAAAGTGTCTGCTAAATGCATACATTTAATTTAATGTTTAAATTTAGTTTCATTTTTAATTTAATTTTAAATTTATAGTGGTGTGTCACCAATAAACAATGCCGTTTTAGTAATATTGTAATATTTTATATCATCTTTAATTTTAATTTTATCTTAAGTTGTTTTTTATGTACTTCTATCATTTTGCATTTATTTTTACCAAATATTTTCTATAGCTTTAATTTATTTTAGTTTTAGTAATCACAGTACTTCAGCTTATTTCAGCTGGCTGCTTTGTTTTTTAATTCAAGTTTTTTCAAATAATATATTTTTATCAATATATTTCTGCTTTTTAGATTTTTTTCTTTAGTATATATCTTGAACAAATGGTTTTGTGGTCTGTGTGCTGCTTAACATCCAGTTGTATCATTTGTCATTAGAGTCATTTGACAGTAATTCATTCTAGAATTTGTGTTTGTTTGCTACTTTATTTAGCCATTGTAAATTATTTATATTCATAACAAGAGGAGAAAGAGAAAAATGTGTTTATATGGATCATTTGTTTGTGTAATGTTAAAAAAATATGTCAAATAGCACTGTATTATATGTAAGTGTGAGTGTGCAGTATACAAGTGAGATGCTGTATTTAACTGAGTGTGTGTGTGTGTGTGTGTGTGTGTAAGCCCTGCAGGCCTGCTGCTATTTTTAGTCGATGTGTCTTTTCTTTCTTCTCCTATCTCTCTTTTCTCTTCTATCTTTCTTTAATGAATCTTCTCTAACAGTGGCTGTCATTACAGGCCAATTTCCTGCACTGCCCTGCAGCCCGAAACACGACAGATCTGTGTTGCGCTGTCTGTGAATTTTGACAATATAAGATGGATCGGGCAGCTCATTTCCTGTGTGCATATCTCAAATAATTGTTTACATGTGTGACACGTCCATAGTTTTTTCAGTATGATAAGGATGCTACAATTCCCTGGTAAAATGTTCAAAAATGTTTCTTTTAAGTTTGTGATTTGCAAAGTCATGTTTCTTACCAGTATTTCCAGTTATAATATTTCTGCGCAGTACAGAAGTTGTCTATGGGGCATTTAGGAAATGTATTTGGTTTCTATTCACTTTTTGTTGTTGTTTTAATGTTTTTGCTCAAGGGAAGTAAAATTACAGGAATCTGATGTGAAATATACATTGTTTTAGGTTTTCAGCCACACATCAGTGTGTTTATGACTGAATCTAACATCTGTTTCTCTCTCGCTTTCAGGCATTTTTCGTGTCTCTCATCCAAGTACATGTGTCCCGGCGTACCCGCGGTGATGAGTAACCTACTTGCTAACATTAATGCCTATTTCGCTCACACAACAACGGCAAACACCAACATCTCGGCCTCCGACCGATTCGCAGCATCCAACTTTGGGGTTTGTCAGTCTCACTGCTGATAGATGGACGAACGGACGGACGGACGGACAGACAGATGATTTTTTGATTAGATGGACTGATTATTAGGCTTTGGTATTGATTAGAACCGGGACTAGCTTTGCGATTTTCCCGGAATCGTTCAAAAGTTTAAATTTCGATTCCTAGTTTCGATTCCTAGTCCGCCGACCGGTAGAAGAAGAAACCGCTGAACACCAACAAAGAAGCGTACACCAGAAGTGTTGGCATAATCGAGCGAGTTTAAGTGTGGTTTCACTTTCCTAAACAGAACGAAATCTCGGCAAAATGCAACATTTGCATTAAGATTGTTTCGTGCATAGGAGGGTGCACGTCGAACATGATGCACCTCTGAGTTCATGGAGTAGAAATATGTGCCCCATCTTTGATGCGCTGCGCCGACCGTCCTCCGCTTCCTCTTTTTCTCCTGTTTATGCGTTCAAGCTTCTTCTACACCCAGCGACCGTGTTTTCTCCACAGCAGGAGATAATAAAGTTATCTGTCAAGAAAGCTCATGCGTCCTACCTTTACAGTTTAACACGGAATGTCACAGAATTTGCCAAATTTTGAATTAATGAATCAAAAGTTAGTCATTGCACTTACATCAAATAGTAATATGGACTAGTATCTGTAAATATTAAGCCGGAAAAGTCTATTTAAATATGAATCCTGCATGTTCTGCGTGTCTGTGTTAATGAATGGCGCAGAAGCGCATCTTCATTCATCACACACACGGGAGCGCGCGTGACGCTCGCAATGATTTCAGAGTCTGTCGGTTCTCTAAATAAGTAAAAAAAAAAGTAAAAAGAAAAAAGTTAAAAGTTCATAGAATTAAAATTGATGTAAAAGGTCAGACTATTTCCTTCAGAAAGACCGTTGGTTAGCTAGAGCATTTAAAATATCCTAAACTTTTTTTGACCCTGCCTCTTAAAAGAATCGGAATCAAGAATCGTTAGGAACCAGAATCGAAACAAGGAATCGAAATCGGAATCGGAATCGTTGAAATTCAAACGATACCCAACCCTACTTATTATTGAATGAAAGGATGTATGAATGGCTGATTGCATGAATGATTTGGCATTGCTTATTAAATGAATAGATGAAAGCATTGAAGAACAAGCTGATGAATGAATGAATGGATGGATGAATGAACAGAATTACTGATGCATGAGTGAATGAATGGATGATATGTGGCTGATTTCATGGATGCTCAAATGAATAGATGGATGACAAGATGCAGAACTGATCTGTTTTTGTGACTTTGTTTCTTGTATAGAGAGAGAAGTTTGTCAAACTCTTGGATCAGCTTCACAACTCTTTGAGGATCGACCTCTCAAAGTATCGGGTGAGTTAAAGCACACGTGTGATCCGCCGCTCCAGATGGATTTTCTCTTTCAGAGATATCATAAAGAAAAACACTGATCTATTATTCATCGCCATTGAGATCATTTAACCTCTCCATCACTTTTAGTGATCCCCTACCTTAATTTACAATGATATTCAAATGCTTTACGAATTCTTCACAGAACAGAAGGTGCACACGATTTGAGAAAGATTGTTCTCGACACGCACTGCCCTTCTTGCTTTTATACTAATTGCAATGTTTGTCTAAATGCATAACTAAAGAAACATTTCTGTCAGAGAGAAGCTTCTTCTGAAAGGTCGCTTTTGCAGTCAGATCGTGTATGACTCTCTCAAAGACATGTGGTCTGTCTGTATTTCAGTGTGAGAGCTGGAAAGCATTGACAGGGTGCTCACACACACACACACACACACACACACACACACTCGACTGCCAGCCATCCAGTGAGTTCAGTGGCCGTTACCTGCTCCTATCCGGCCATCAGCTTCCAGGCAACACGTCCTGACAGTAATACACTCCGGATCTGCTGAGCTCTGTGGATTTGACTGTAATGAAATTCTGAAGCAAAGTGAGTTTGGTTTCTCATACAGCTCGTGTGGATTTGGCCGAGGCAGGTTTAGTTCTTCCAGGGCACTTTAACGCCTCTGCTTTATTAGATAAATTTCCACCACTTGCGGCTGTGTTGTCTGTGTTCAATAAACCTCAGGCAGATTCATATCCTCACCACTTGTACAGGATAATACGTTTCTCCAGACGTCTGGAAATCACACTGAACTCCGGAAAACGCTGGGTGCTTTCTGCTCAATCTGGCCCCGTTCCACATGCTTTCAAAACAACAACTCAGAACTGCCTAAACTTGAAGTGCAACATTTGATTTCAGATAGACAGATAAAATAAACTAAGTTTCAAAACAAATATCATACACTACCGTCCAAAAATTTTGAGATTTCTAACGTTTTAGAAGTCTCTTCTGCTTAACAAGGCTGTATTTATTTGCTCAAAAATACATAAAAAATGTGAAATATTTTTACAATTTATGAATATACAGTAAAATGTATTTTTCTGTAATGCAAAGCTAATTTTCAGTATCAATACTCTAGTCTTCAGTGTCACACGATCCTTCAGAAATCATTTTCATTTTAGTTAAGGTTTTTATTTTATTTTATTTTCATGCAATAACTAAAAAATATATATACAGTATATATGTTCTTTTCTGGCATTTCACATCACTCAAGAGCTTCTGCATGCTTGTTCATTACCTCAAATGTTATATATACAATACGCTGTAAAAATCTTACTTTAATATATATACGTATATTCTCTGAGAGCAAGTGTGATGTTTGAATTTATCTTGTTTTAAGGATGTTATGAAAGGAAAACAAGACCAAAATCCAACCCAAAAATACTGTGTGAAGTGACCTGCGGCAGCAGAGGGAGGGATGTGGAATCAAAGCGAGTGTGAAAACAGCCTAAATTGATTTGCACGAGTCTCTGTTTTTGTGTGTGTTGTTGACAAACCGCTCCAGCCCTCCATTACTCGCTCTGAATAATTAGAGAGCTGCGGTGAAACACCAGCCAAGAATTACAGCAGTGTCTATAAATCTGGCATCAATAAATGTGCCGTAAGCGTCTCTTAGACCGCAGGAGTCTCTCCTCACTTTAACAAAACTATTACATAACCATCCTGACACAAGAACCTAGTGACACATTCTAACCTGTTTCTCCGAGCGTGTCTTTTGCACACATGCATACGTATGCGGCATCATGCTTTCTCTTCCTCTCATGCTTACCCTGTAAATATATTGTGTACCTTCATGCTAGAACAAGCAGGCTGATAGCTTTACAGCCCTACAACACATTTTCTCTGTCTGTTGCTGGCTTGGCTCACGCTGCTAAATCATGATATATTTTGTCATTGGTGCTCATGACGATGGAACACGTTTCTGTTATTAATATTGCTGCATAGTGCATTCTACATAACGCTGCAGGGTCAATGAAAATGACTCATGGTGACATGTTTCTATCCATTCGTCTCTGCCAAACCTCCTAAACCAGAGTAAATGGCCATTTGAAATATTAGCAGGTGAAACACCCTCCGTATAGATATGTATCTTATAATATTTCAGAGGAAATTTCAGACTTCCTTGAATGCAAAGTTGATTATAAATATTATAATTGACTTGGTAACACTTTACTTAAAGCCTTTATATGCATTATAAAAGTAGTTTAATACATTTATAATGCCATGCAATGCATTTTATAATGTATTGTATGATCCCTTGAACAATTGTAATCAGTTTTAATACATTATAATAATGTGTAATATTAATAGATACTGTATCAATGCATATTAATGCACAATAATGTATTATTTTATTATAACAATCCAAACACACAAGTCATGTTTAACTTAAAAAATTATGTTGTAATGTAATGGAAAAACTGATGTTGCCTTGATTTATTGATTTATATATTTTTCAGATTCATTGATCAGTTTTTACATTGTATTGAAATCAACTGAAATCAATCTACAGTTACATATGTCATCATTAAAGTACGTTATTTTTTACTACAAAAAACTACATATTTTGTAACTTTTTTCCTGTTATGCCAATATAGGCCTATCTATTCCATCCTACTGAGCTAATGTGCAGTTTCCCTCTGTTCATCTGTCTCTTAAACATATATATTCATCAAATCCATAGCCAAGTCTATAATCTTAATCTATTTATCTTTGTCAGATATGCTCTGCAAATAACAAAGAAATGGATGGATGATCTGATGTTAATTCTGTTTGCAGGATAACTTCCCTCCTGGAAATCCAGAGAGACTCCAAGACTTGAAATCAACCGTCGACCTGCTGACGAGCATCACCTTCTTCAGGATGAAGGTACGACACGGTCTCACACACACACACACACACACACACACACACACACACACACACACACACACACACACTCATACATAGAGAGAGAATTATGCAAGCTTTTACACTAGAATTAAAGCAGCGTGACTCAACACTGTGACTCACACACACAATAAAAAACCCTCATGCATCTCATGAAAGAGAATTCTTTCAATTAAAATATGAATGATTTTTTTTTTGTGACTTTCATTGGCAGTCAAAACATGGTGGTTGTTGCAAAGAACCAGGCGGAGTTTGATCCATTTGCAGCTCTTTAATTGGGATAGTCAAACAGACGGGGTCAAACGACAGCAAACTGAGCAATAGGGGCGAAGCAGAGACAGAGTCGGGAAATCAGGCAGAGAGTCGAGGCAGGCAGAGAACATTCAATAACGTGAAACAGTCCAGGGTCAAGAGAAGAAAACAAAACATGGGTAATAACGCTCAGTACTGACAGCCGGGGCAAATCAAGACTTCACAATGAGTGTGTGTGTGTGTGTGAGCAGCTTATATGAGTGTGGAAATTAGGTGCAGGTGTAAGTGTAATTAGTCCCAGGTATGAGGCCTTGTGTGAAATGGAGTTCATAGTAAAACTAATATTCGGGCGATGGCTCCCTCTGGTGGTGCAAGGGAGGCGGTACAGGAACCTCCTCTGTAACAGAGCCCCTCCCCTGCGAGCGGCTCCTGAAGCGAGGATGCAACTGACGCTGGGGTCTTCCACGGGGTCGGGGGCCCGGCCTCTCTGGATGCGTCCGGGTAAAACTCCTCAGTGAGTGTAGGGTCGAGAATATCATCTGCATTAACCCAAGAACGCTCCTCCGCACAGAATCCCTCACAGTCGACCAAGTACTGCAGCGTACCCCCACAGCGTCTGGAATCGAGCAACTCATGCACACGATACGCCTCCTCGCCATCAATCTGGATAGGAGCGGGGGCCTGGGGTGCAGCTCCTTACTCCGTCGTTCCTCTCGGACCCCCAGCAGGTTTGAGTAGGGAAACGTGGAAAGTAGGGGAAACACAATAATTAGCGGGCAATTCCAAACGAAATTATGTGGGGGTAATTTGTTATAAATAAAATAATTTTGAACAGGCCAACATAACTGGGACTGAGTTTCTTGCAGGGTAATCTGAGGCGGAGATCTCTTGTGGAGAGCCAAACCCATTGACCAGGGGCATATGCTGGAGCAGTGCGACGATGACGGTTAGCCTGTTGTTCCTGTCGTCTGACTGCATGGAGCAGATGGGTATGAGCCCGATCCCAGATGGCCTCGCTGTTCTGCAGCCATTCGGTTACTGAGGGCAGGTCGGTGGGTTCACCTGACCAGGGGAATAGCGGTGGTTGGTAACCCAGAATACATTTGAAAGGTGTCATACCTGTGGCAGGCTTGGTGAGGGAATTCTGGGCGTATTCTGCCAAGAACAAATATTGGCTCCACTCAGTTTGATTTTGTTGACAGTATGACCTTAGGAACCGGATAACCTCTTGATTGAGACATTCCGTTTGTCCGTTTGATTCCGGGTGATATCTGGATGTGAGACTGACATTGACATTGAGATGTTTGAAGAATGCTATCCAGACTTGGGAGGTGAATTGTGGTCCTCGATCTGACACAAAATCCTCGGGGAGATCATAGAACCTGAACACTTGATTGCAGAGAAGTTCGGCGGTTTCCAAGGATGTTGGTAGTTTAGGTAGGGGAATAAGGCATCAGGTTTTGGAGAAACGGTCAGTGATGGTGAATATAGTGGTGTTGAAGTCGTGACGAAGTCGATAGCAATGTGTGACCAAGGTCATTGTGGTGTGGGTTAGTGGAGTCAGGAGGCCGGTTGGTACTTGTCGGGGAGTCTTTGACATGTTGCAGTTGGTGCAGTTGCGAATGAATGCGCTTATATCAGTTAGCAGAGTGGGCCACCAGAAGCAGTTCTGAAGGATTTGTGTCGTGGCTGTGATTCCGGGATGACCTGAGCTGGGTGTCGTGTGCACCTGGGTTATGAGTTGTTTGTGTAGGGTCTCGGGGACATAGATGAGGTTGGCCTGACATTCAGCTGGAGGTGGTTCTTGACTGTTAAATTGTTCAATTTCTGTCAGGATATCCCTTTGCACTGGGGCTACGAGCAGACTCTCGGGGATGATATTCTCAGAAAGGGTGGTGTGAACTGATTAGAGCATCAGCCTACGTATTTTTGGATCCTGGACGGTAGGTCACAGAGAAGTTAAATCATGTAAAGAACAGTGCCCACCTGGCCTGACGTGGATTCAAGCGTTTGGCTGAACGGAGATATTCCAAGTTTTTGTGGTCGGTGAGTACAATGAAGGGGTGTGTGGATCCCTCTAACCAATGTCGCCACTCCTCAAGGGCCAATTTCATAGCCAGAAGCTCACGATTGCCCACATCATAATTGCGTTCGGCATCAGCCAATTGAAGAGATGCGAGAGAAGAATGCGCATGGGTACATCTTGGCCGGTTGTCCATGACGTTGTGATAGAACTGCCTCTACCCCTGTGCTAGAAGCGTCGTCCTCGGCGATGAACTGTCGTTTAGGATCTGGGTGTCGTAAGATGGGCGCTGAAGTGAATCTGATCTTTAGTTCTTCGAAAGCCTGACGTGATTCTGTGGACCAACTCAGACGGGTTGTGTGACGTTTTGTCATGGTGGTTAAAGGTGAAGCAATAGTACTGAAGTTCCTGATAAAGCAGCGGTAAAAGTTGGCAAATCCTAAGAAACATTGGAGCTCCTTCACTGTTTGAGGTAAAGGCCATTCCAGAACTGCACTAACCTTCTTGTCCTCCATGGCAACTCCCTGCTGACTGATCACGTACCCCAGAAATGATATACTGGTCTGGTGGAATTTGCATTTCTTAGCTTTGGCATAGAGTTGATGCTGGATGAGACGATTTAACACTGACCGGACATGACGTACATGTTCCTCCATGGTGTTAGAGTAGATTAAGATGTCGTTGATGTATACTATTACCCATTTATTTAGCATGTCCCGGAAGACGTCATTCATGAAAGACTGGAAGACAGACGGACTGTTGGCTAGGCCGAAGGGCATTACAAGATACTCATAGTGCCCACTAGTGGTCGAGAAGGCGGTCTTCCACTCATCCCCCGCACAAATGCGGAGGAGATTATAAGCATTGCGGAGATCCAATTTGGTGTAGAATTTGGCCCGATTGAACTGTTCTAACGCGGCCGGTACCAGTGTCAGTGGGTAATGAAATTTCACAGTGATATCATTCAGGCCATGATAGTCAATACAGGGCCGCAATCCCCCATACTTCTTTTTAACAAAAAAGAACCCGGCTGAAGCTGGTGAAGATGAAGGTCTGATGAAGCCCTTGGCTGATTCTTCCTCGATGTAGCGCTTCATTGCTTCAGATTCTGGTTGTGAGAGAGGGAAGATTCTTCCCTTAGGCGGTGTGGTACCGGGCATTAGGTCAATAGTGCAGTCTACAGAGCGGTGTTCAGGTAATTGAGATGCTTTTCTCTTGCTGAAGGCCTCGATTAAGTCAGAGTACTCGACTGGCACGTTTAGGCTGTTAATGTCTGGAACAGAAGGGTCAGAGGCCTTGCTGTGTATTCTTGAAATCTTGAACAAACAGCGAACTTGACAAGAGGGGTCCCACTGGATAATTTGATTCTCTGTCCAGGAGATGTGGGGGTTATGGGTGCGCAGCCAGGGTAGTCCAAGGATAATGGAGTGAGTGGATGAATTGATGA
The DNA here is from genome assembly GCF_963082965.1 of Carassius carassius. NCBI lineage: Eukaryota > Metazoa > Chordata > Actinopteri > Cypriniformes > Cyprinidae > Carassius > Carassius carassius. The sequence continues at coordinate 33,111,116 of NC_081767.1, forward strand.
CATAGAATCGGATGGTTTCTGTATGCTAGGTTCCAATGAGGAGCGTGGCTTCCTCCGTGATCTGGAGAATCCTCCCGTCGCCGAGGGGTCGTCCATCTAGCGCCTCCACTGCCAAGAGTGAGTTACAGGGAGTTAGGGTCAATTGGCACTGAGTAACACACTCACTTGAAATGAAATTCCCCGCTGCCCCCGAATCTACGAGTGCTGAAGTCAGAAATACTTTAATCTACCAGCTCAGTTAATCACTCAGAACAAAGCAAGAGGAGGAGGGGGTGTTCTTGGTTTGTTGACTTTGTTTGAGACCTTGTCGATGGACATACAGGGCAGGAAGTCCTCATATGTCCCGATTGACCGCAGTAAAGACAGAGGTGATTTTGCATACGACGTTCGCGTTCCTCAGGCGTGATGTGGGTCGTTCCTAGTTGCATTGGTTCCTTATTCATGGCCGCTTCGTGAGACATGTGGACTGGAGCTTGTGTTGGGCGTTGTGAGCGGATCAAATTGTCAATTCGGATGGTGAGATCAATGAATTCATTCAGATTCCTACCCTCGTCACGGCAAGCCAATTCGGACTGTAACTCTGGTCTTAATCCTTTTCGAAACAGCAGTTTCAGTGTGTCCTCGACCCAGGTGGTTTGAGCTGCGAGTTTGCGGAATGAGAGAGCATACTCTGCAGCTGAGCTCCTCCCTAGAGAAAGGGTTAATAGCTGCTCTCCAGCATCTCCTCTCTCCGTAGAATGTTCGAATACCTCACAGAACTGTTGAAGGAATGTCTCAAATGAGGGGAAAGCGGAACCATCCGTCCTCCAGACTGCTGTTACCCACTCTAACGCCCTCCCGGTGAGCAGCGAACAAACGAATGCTATACGGCTGGATTCCGTGGGGTATAATAACGGCTGTTGATTGACAAAAAGAGAGCACTGTAACAGGAAACCCCTACACTTCGTCGGAGTTCCGTCAAACCGTTCTGGGAAGGCGAGGCGAGGGCTGACCGGGGAAGTCAATGACGGTGAAGGGTTACTTGGCACTGGCGGTTGGGCAGCCATGGCGCTGGTTGTCGGATGACGGATACCTTGCAATGCTTGAACTAGCTCCTCCGTTAGAGTTGTCAGTCGGTTCAGCTGATGCTGTTGTGATGCCAGCTGAGATGCTTGGGCTGTCAATTCGGTGGAGAGTTGTGCGAAGGCCGCTGGATCACTAAAGTCTTCTGTTGCGAAGAACCAGACGGAATTTGATCCATTTGCTGCTCTTTAATTGGGATAGTCAAACAGACGGGGTCAAACGACAGCAAACTGAGCAATAGGGGCGAGGCAGAGACAGAGTCGGGAAATCAGGCAGAGAGTCGAGGCAGGCAGAGAACAATCAATAACGCGAAACAGTCCAGGGTCAAGAGAAGAAAACAAAACACGGGTAATAATGCTCAGTACTGACAGCCGGGGCAAATCAAGACTTCGCAATGAGTGTGTGTGTGTGTGTGAGCAGCTTATATGAGTGTGGAAATGAGGTGCAGGTGTAAGTGTAATTAGTCCCAGGTATGAGGCCTTGTGTGAAATGGAGTTCATAGTAAAACTAATATTCGGGCGATGGCTCCCTTTGGTGGTGCAAGGTAGTTGTTATTCAGTGTGAAGGACTTTCCTGGTTCCACAATAATTTCCTGCATTAAATAGTCAAGTATATTCAACAAAAATTTAATAAAAAATCCTAATATAAAACTCCTTTTAAAAGAAAATACTCCTCTTCTGAAATAAACAAAAATATTTAATGCATAGAGAAAATTTTAAATGTTATTTATCCATTTATATTAGGTACTATTTTCATGACAGTTAAGCACATTTTCCCAAATTCTCATTACTGTAATACATCGTCAGTGTCAGTTTTTTCAATACAAATTTATTTTAGAAAATTATGATGTTTAAATGCTTTTGTAATTTTAATAACATAGTATTTTTTTTTTTAATTATAGCAATTCTATTTTTACATTATGTATTATAGTAAGCTTATAAAGCAATGTGAATGTGCTTAATTGTCATGAAAATAATGTCAGAATGATTCTAATCTCTAAAAATGATATATATGCTTATATAATTTGGGGTGAAATATGACCCTGGCGAGTTGAGCCTGGTTGTGAAATTCAGCTATATTTGACTCATTCATTGGAGTTCTGATAGAGGTCTGCTGTTGATTGTCTCGGGTGTTAATGAGCTGCTAATCACAGCTTTCCTGATAAGAGTCCTGCACTGAGAGACTTCAGATGTGTTTCACTTCAGCAAGCACTGACAAAGTAAATATATTCTCTGATTGTTTTCACATTCTGCTTCATCAGCCGCAAAAATATAAAGCTGTGCTGCTTTACACTCAGTAATAAAATATATTTCACCATCGCTGCAGGGTTTCAATGATTTCTCATTTGTTTGCATGAAATAAAAAAATCTTTTGGCTCTTGAAATATGCAATTGAGTCAAATTTATTTTGAGCACAATAACTAGAATCACTAGTTCTTGGGGTCCCATGGCAATATAACTGTATTTGACATATAGCTCAGCTCTGTGGGAGAGAATACGGCCTTTTTTGAGAAGTCATAAAGAATACGCTGATTTCTCACTGTTGGGGAGCCAGGAAATATATTCAAAGCAAATGTGCCTGTAAAACCACTGTAGGGTGCAGCATTTATATATTTATATATATTACAGCAATATTCCAGGCCTTTTGTCTTTGTAGTCATCATCTAGATGAGATCGCGGCTGCGATTGGCCCCTGTGGTTAATTCACTAAGCATGATTTTTAATACTGTATATGACTGACTGACTTGTAATCGCAGGTCAATATGAGTTGGAAAAAGCCTTCATATCCACTACAGAGAATAAACAGTGATTGATTTTTCACCCTTTCTCCTCCCAGGCTATTACAGTTAATTTGCACAGTTTTGTCAGATTTAGTCCATGCTTAGAAACATAGACATTGACAGCCATTGGCCACAAATATACTGTATGCAATTATGCAAACACAGACAGAAATGTGAAGTTTTCTGTGTCATTAAATCACATATTTTATTATTAACTCATAACCTATCAACTGTGCACTTGCATTGGATTATGGCTCAAATGTAATGACCTTAATCAAGTTTAAACAACGAGAAGTTTGTGTTGAATGTGTTGGACTTTTTTGCAGATCGGTAATGTTTTTTGCAAAACTGTATGTAGGTCAATGATGATGCAACTTTTAAAAACTAGGACTTTAGTGAAGCAGCTTGTATTATTAATATTTAAAAAAATGTTACACATATATTTATGAAAATAAAATACAATATTTTAATATTAATATATATTAGATTTTTATGAGCTATATTTTATTATAGTAATTAATTAATTTATTTGATAAAAGATTTTTTTTTACAAGTCATCCTATAACCCCAATAAACTAGTGAATGATATCTGTTATTAAAAATATTATTCTTTCTTTTGGTACTAATATATATATATACATATATATACATATATATATATATACATATATATATATATATATATATATATATATATATACATATATATATATATATATATATATATATATACATATATATATATATATATATATATATATATACATATATATATATATACATATATATATATATATATATATACATATATATACACACACATATATATATATATATATATATATACACACACATATATATATATATATATATATATATATATATATATATTTATATATACACATATATATATATTTATATATACACATATATATATATATATATATAATTAGAATAAATTATTAATTATAGATAATTTTGTAATATATAAATATTGATTTCATGGAAAAAAAAAAATCTTTTTCTATTTTTTTATTTTTTTTTATCCATCATAAATAGAAATATATTATATTCCTAAGGACTTGGCTTGTATTTTACACTTGCTTTTTATAAGAATCAGCCTTGTGATCATCTCCTGATCATTTTTGTCACTGACCCACATCCAGATTTGATGGACTGTGAACTACTTGAATTAAGGAGTGTGTTTGGATGAGTCATTGTAGAGAGTAGACTGAGGCATGAGGAGATGATGTCACACACACACACACACACACACAGTGCTGTCAGTTCATTAGCCGGGCCTTGCATCCTATAAAAAGCGCTTCGTCATTTTAATAACGGACAGTTAGAGTGGACTGAGCAGGCAAATCAGTGAAGCGCGGCTAAAGAGGCAGAGGAAGCTCCGCCCACTGAGAAAGCACCGCCAGGCACAGAATAAAACTCTAACTGTCACAATGCATTATGGGTAATGGAAGAGCGCCCATGCCAGGGCGATGTTTATTCCTGCCCTTAGCGCCTGCATTCAGAAACACCAACACAGCACGCGTGGAGGAATGGGACACATTAGGCATTACATAAGGCAAAAAGAAACACATACTAATCTGTACATTCTCATGTTATTCATTTATATACTCTGAAAGAAATAAGTCCATAATTTACTGGAAAAGTAGAGAATAAGGAGGTGTTTATCATCTCTAATCAGTATAAGTTTAGACTTATGCAAGTGATTGTGGACAACAAAACAATGTTTTGACTTGAACCAGTATGCAACACCCTAGTAACCGCATAGTAAGTTATTATGTATGTGATTCCTAGTCAGCAAAGTCTTTTTGGATAAAAATTAGACCAATCTACTTTTTTTGTAACTGACTTTAATAATTTATGACCAGTCTTGAAGAAAAAAGACTGGTCATAACAGTTTATGCACCTGATCCCAAGGATATTGTTTTTTTTTAGTTTTTTTAGTTCGTTTTTTTTTTTTTTTTTACAATAACAACATTTTTACAACATATACAATAGAACTAGATAAGTAACTCATACAAAATATGTATATATATATATACAGTATATACACTCACCTAAAGGATTATTAGGAACACCATACTAATACTGTGTTTGACCCCCTTTCGCTTTCAGAACTGCCTTAATTCTACGTGGCATTGATTCAACAAGGTGCTGAAAGCATTCTTTAGAAATGTTGGCCCATATTGATAGGATAGCATCTTGCAGTTGATGGAGATTTGTGGGATGCACATCCAGGGCACGAAGCTCCCGTTCCACCACATCCCAAAGATGCTCTATTGGGTTGAGATCTGGTGACTGTGGGGGCCATTTTAGTACAGTGAACTCATTGTCATGTTCAAGAAACCAATTTGAAATGATTCCAGCTTTGTGACATTGGTGCATTATCCTGCTGGAAGTAGCCTCAGACCAGGCAACATTCTTCCAGTCTTCAACTGTCCAATTCTGCTGAGCTCGTGCAAATTGTAGCCTCTTTTTCCTATTTGTAGTAGAGATGAGTGGTACCCGGTGGGGTCTTCTGCTGTTGTAGCCCATCCGCCTCAAGGTTGTGCGTGTTGTGGCTTCACAAATACTCTGCTGGATACCTCGGTTGTAACGAGTGGTTATTTCAGTCAAAGTTGCTCTTCTATCAGCTTGAATCAGTCGGCCCATTCTCCTCTGACCTCTAGCATCAACAAGGCATTTTCGCCCACAGGACTGCCACATACTGGATGTTTTTCCCTTTTCACACCATTCTTTGTAAACCCTAGAAATGGTTGTGTGTGAAAATCCCAGTAACTGAGCAGATTGTGAAATACTCAGACCGGCCTGTCCGGCACCAACAATCATGCCATACTCAAAATTGCTTAAATCACCTTTCTTTCCCATTCGGACATTCAGTTTGGAGTTCAGGAGATTGTCTTGACCAGGACCACACCCCTAAATGCATTGAAGCAACTGCCATGTGATTGGTTGATTAGATAATTGCATTAATGAGAAATTGAGCAGGTGTTCCTAATAATCCTTTAGGTGAGTATATATGTAGCTTCTTCAGAGATAAAAAAAAATGCATACAGCAAAAATGCAGCTAATGTGCATTCTTTATTCATCATTTGGTAGAAGTGGTGTTAGAATTTAAGTGGTGTTTTTATTTTTTTCATTAGCAATTTTCTCCAACCAAAGTGATATCGACACATCGGGCTGGCATCGTAATTATGACTTCCCAACTCATAAACACAAACTTCCCAGGAGGACTTGAACACACCATAATAGCACAACACTCCATAGCAACTAAATCATTATGACATCAACCGCCTAGAGTACAGCAACACTGAAAACTTTTCAGAAAGCCATAGAAACTACAAACTACACACAACACTTAAGAAACTGCATATATCCTGGCTTACTGATGTTGTGTGTTGTGTGATGAACCATCATGTGTGTGTGTGTGTGTGTGTGTGTGTGTGTGTGTGTGTGTGTGTGTGTGTGTGTGTGTTATTGGACTAACTGTGAGTGTGTTTTTGTGCTGTAGGTGCAGGAGCTGCAGAATCCTCCCAGAGCCAGTATGGTGGTTAAGGACTGTGTGAAGGCCTGTCTGGACTCCACATACAAATACATCTTTGACAACTGCCATGAGCTCTACAACCAACTGCTGGACCAGGTAAGAGTGGAGACTGACCAGCAGGGTTAAGAAAGACTCTTAAGATCAGTATGGCCACAAACATACTCAAATGCATGAATGCAGACTGTGTTTCCACAAGGGGTGCAATAGCGGGCAAAACCCACAGGGTGTACTTCTACGGTTAGTTTTCTCTTTCAGGGCAACTACTGTCATGGTGGACCAGTTGTTGGTTAAAGTGAAAGTGTAGCTCAATGCTAAGGATGTTTTCTATTGACTTAGTTAGGCAAGTGGTTCAGTTCTTCACTGACCCTGTCACTAACTAACTTACTAACTAAGACCTAATGCATGGATCCAATACAATGAAACACATCCGGTTTCTTTTCCAATTGTTTATGTTCAGTTAAGATATAAACAACAATGTTTTTGAGCATTTTGATATAATCTTGCCTGCATTTGTCCATTTAGGAGCAAGAAGACACAAAATAGAGCTCAATTCAGTATTTGCACGCTTAAGATGCAGCTTTCTGTGCATGAATTGAGTTCTCATTCGTGTCTTCTTATCGCTTGAATATTTAAATTGTCAAAAAACATGCAACTGATAAACTTTCAGTTGTCCAGTGATAAATGTTTTGTAATGTGCAGCGCTGACCTGAATAATAACAAATCGGGTTTTAACAGCAGAGACTTGAAGGAAACCCAGTTGGCCTTGAGTATTGAGTTTTGTTGAATATGTACTGGATGGCATGCTTTCAATGCGTTTTCCAAGCAGGGACATCTGTGATTGTGTGGAGTGTGGAGTGAAAAGAGAGTGTGCTGAATGAGAGAAGGGTGTTTCCTTGCTGGAAGAGAGCATGTCTCTCTTCTCAGCCCGGTTGTAAAGTACATGCAGTGTTATGACACAATTTATTTCTGATGTTGTTGGTGTGTGTGTGTGTGGTCGCTTTGATCTGATCTCTCCAGTCAGACATGACCACAGAATTTCTCATGGTCCATTCGCACGACACACGCACTAACACAGTGGCTTTCACGCATTCACACACAACATGATCTGATGCGCTGATCCCAGAATCCTCCGTCACAGTGTCACGCTTGCAGAAAGTGTCAGTAAACTCACTAGCCGTGGTGTTTTCCCTCTCTGACACTGTGTCAGTATTTCATTGATTTTTAAGGTTTATAGAGCAGTAGTTCACAAATATGAGTTCCAAACCCATCTACTTTCCTCTGTGAAACACAAAAGGAGATTTTTGGAAGAATGTTCATGCTGCTCTTTACTGCATTTTGACCAGGGCTTGCCAACTTTCATCAGCATAGAGAATCATTCTGTAATACAGTATATTCCAAGTTTTCTTTTGTATTAATCTAACTTTATATATATATATATATATATATATATATATATATTGAGATTTAAGAACATTTAAGCACATTAATCTATTAGTGTCATGTGTGCAGATATTTTATTTATGTGCTCAGTGACCTGGTGAAAAAGACAAAGCTATGCGGTGTTATGTTTATATGCTATTATATTATTTATTATTATTTATAAATAAAGATTTTATTTGTATCTTTTCAGATTCAATTTATTTTAGTAATTGTGTTATGTGTTTTTGTCATTTTTATTAGTATTAAATTTTTTAATTTAGGTTTAATTTATTTTATTTTATATTAGTTATTATTTTCATGTTTTAATGTAAGTTTTGGTAATTTTATGTGCCTTTGTCATTATTAGTTTTTTTTTTTTCATTTTACATTTAGTTTTAATTTTTATTTATTATTATTATCATTTATTTTTATTTATTATTATATTATGTTTGATTTTTATTTATACAGATTTTTTTTATTTTCAAGTTTCATTTTAACTTTAGTTTTTTTCTGTGCTTTTGCCATTTTTATTTGTTTTTATTAGTGTAATTAGTTTTTAAACATTTAAATTTAGATTTAATTTTTTTATTTAATTTAGTTTTTTTAAGTTTTATTTCAGTTTCAGTAATTTTTTTCTAAGTATTTATATATATTTTTATTTCAGCTTTATTGGAATTAACTAAATCTATTTTTAGTAGTTAGTTTTGATAACACTGATCCTGTCCTGCAGAAATCCTCATGTTTCTGTGTTTATACTGTAAGTTATTGAGCTCTGAAGGGCAGGACTGTCAGCATCACCAGCCCAAAATAACAGTTTATAGCGGATTCCCCAAACACAACACAGCTAAAATTACCAGAGTTTAACTCTCACTAGAAGAGAGGTTTATTTTTAGTGGCTTTTGGAGCAGACTGACCCATCTTCTTCTCTAAATGAGGCAAAGGCCCCATGGAGAGGAAAACAGGGTTTTATCTGGTGCACATGGAAGGTTCTTATTATCTTATATATAAAATATAGCAGCATCACTGAGAAGTGGGTTGGTTATGTTATATAATCATGTCAAAGAGCTCTTAAGACATGTGCGCGGGAAACAAGCAAATCCTGTTAGTGTGATGTGAGTGAAGGAAATCCGTGGAAACATGAGGACTTGAAAAGAACAAAGATGCATGGTTGGTGGAAATAACATGAGACGCAGTGAGTCAGAACAACTGGCAGACAATTTACAGAGATAAAGAGATTAAAAAACTGACAGAAAATACTTCAGTGAATTTCACAAAACCAGGCAGAAACATGCAGGGGTCATATTTCATCTTCCAAAAAAATAATGTATAAATCTCACATACTACTCCAGCTTACATCATCAGAAAACTTTATTTGCAAAACGTTAAAAATTGTACTTCCACAAAAAAGGGAAAAAATATTTTCAATTTTGCATAAAGAAACTAATTTAATGATATGATAAGTATGAAATAATATAATAATTATAGTAATATATATAATAATTCAATATTAAATAATGTTATAATGATGACTTTTAATAATTATATATTATTTAGTCATATTTGTGTGCTATTTTAATGCTGATTTATGAATATAAAAAACATACTTTATTACAGTCATAAAGTGTTCCAGTTATATTTTCTTTTTGACCTTCCAAGAAAAATAAATAAATAAATTCAGTTTGCATTAAAAAGTTAGGGCTATTTTGACTATTTTCATGATGATTATTCACATTTTTCTTGTTCCTAAGTATGAAATTAAATTCATAATTATAATAATATGTAATCATTCATAACTAAATGATACAAAATAGTGTTGCAATGATTAATTATTTTACAAATTATATATTGTCAATTAACTTTAATGCTGATATAAAGTAATGAAAATGTTACAATTAATCAATAAATAAATAAATACAAATGGTTAATGGGATTAAAATAGGCGTCCTTCTTTATGCAAAATATTATTTCTTTTTTTTCTATTGGATGAAATATAGTCTGTTGTTCCCAAGACATCCAGCTATTTATTCTAAACCGCTTTACATTTGCAGTTATGATCTATAAATAAATAAACTGTACATATTGCAGAAGAAGCAATTAGCAGAGCGTGTAGCTGTGATTTACACGATGCATGTTAAACTCACACCTGAAAGAGCATCACCAGAAACATGTAATAATGGAAAGCCCTTAAAACACCTTTTAATTAGAGGTAAAGGTTATTTATAGGTATATGCAGAGGACCGGCGTGTGTTTTAGATGATTAGAGATATATTTTATATCTTAATACCATGGGCTTCAGGGAACATTCTTTTTAATCAGAAACATACCAACCCACAAATTATTACATTTAAATGAATAATGTTTTTAATTCTAATATTCCGATTGTCTTTTAGTAAAGGTGTAAATGTAAATGAACCTGTTCATCTCAGGTGTCTCCTTTAGAGTTTAAGAAGAAACCACAGTAGTGTCTCAAACTGTGCTCAGAAGTTGTCAAGGATTGTAAAATGCTGTTTCATGTTGCCTTTTAGTCTCATGAGCAATGAAAAAGCAAGCTAAAGTATGGCTTGAGGGTGAGATCTGGATGAAATGACTCCAGACCTGCTGCAGGGCCTCATTTCACCACAGACAATCACCAAACACAATGATTCTGTTGAGTGTAGAAAATTACCACAGAAAAGACAGAGAGAGTTTGGAGCAGCCCATCTTCATCCAGATGGGAGGATGAGGATGGAAGAGTCCATTGTGTGTCAGTGGAGGGTGAATCTGAAGGAGGATCAGCACACAGAACATCATGCTATCTCCATGTATGTCATCACATTGATTTATGTCAAGGTTGATTAAATTTTGCGTAAAAGCATCTTCCAAATATAAAGTTAAAGTAGATTAGTTACTTGTAGCTGTATAACATCAAACACTTTTTGCAACTGGATAAACTAGAAAGGGATTATATAATTTATTTTTCCATTTCTTTACATTTTTTTTAATTCCAAATATATTTTGTAATCATTGACATATAATAATTTGCTCTGAAATAGCTTTCTTTTGCAGTTAATGTCACTTCAGTCAATTAGTGCCAAACTCCTACTTCCAGACTGCCTACTTTTCACGATCTAGTAAAATCATGTCCCTGCCTACATAATTGAATGTTAATGATTTCAAAAGGCAAACATGTTTTGTGGAAAGAACATGCATTGATTAAGTACACACAAGAAGACAAGGAAAGGAAACAGCACAGTCAAACAATGTGATATAAACCCCTTCTCATTTAATCCGTTCTAATTTCAGTCTGTGCATCTTTTTTGCAAGTTGACAGACCTAATTAAGAACATTATCTGTGTCTAATTTTTTATTCATACAGTTCTTACATACAGACATACAGTACATGCACGCTAAAGAAGGATACAATATTTATCTTTCCAAAATCATCATCATCTGCACTGAAACAATCAGTTCTTTAATACCATCTGAAGCACATAGACACACACACACACACACACACACACACACACACACCCTGAGGAAAATCCATCCTTCATTTAATCTCACGTTTGGGTGGAGTGACTCAGTGTGTGTGTGTGTGTGTGTGTGTGTGTGTCTGTGTCTGTGTCTGTGTCTGTGTGTGTGTGTGTGTGTGTGTGTGTGTGTGTGTGTGTGTGTGTGTTGTCCTTTGCCTCGTAATGATAACCTCACTTGTGTCTCAGTGTGATGACAGGCAGATGTGGGCACTCTTTCTTGTAATTGTCTCCATGAACTTGAATTAGAGAGTGACATTCACACACACACATACACACACACACACACACACACACACACACACACACACACAGTCACAGAGTAAATAAAGCAAGATCAATGTAAAGTTAAATGATCCAAACAGTGTTTTAGGAGGAATTAATTCAAAAACTACATACTTATATTTTTTATATTAGATTTGTGTTTACTTGGGCAAAACCTGGTGTTGTAGTTTTAGGATGTTGTGGGTCACTGCTAGGAGGTTTCTATTTATCTCCCAAGCATTTAGGGGATTGCAATGTGGTTGTTGGGAGTTTTTATGCAGTTACTAGGATGCTGCTTTGTGGTTGCTCTACAGAGTCACTTGTGTTTTAGAATTATAAATGTTACTCCTCATCATTCATATGTAATGTAACGAATCCTGCTGTTACACATTCATAACAGGAAACAAGGACAGGTGTTTCTCTCATTCTACAGATAAAGCAGTAGAGGAATGTGACCTGGTGTTGTGCTCCTGCTCTGACTCTAATCTAATTCAGCACATATTACTCAACACCCTCAAGGAGCTGCTTTTTCCTTTAGTAAAACTGTGTTTCGCAGGCTTACATACCACATACAGACCCATATACACAACACAGATGTCAGGATGAAAGTCTCTTTTATGAGTCACTTATTAGACTCCAATGGACCTTATATGTGCATGTGTGTTCAGTGTATTACCTGCTGTAGACTAGTACACACAGAGGTCTTAGTGTTCAACTGTATGGTGCTTAAGACAAGATGACTGAATAATAAAACACTCGCTGCTGTGGCCTTACAGGAAGCACCATGCTTGAGAGATAGGGAGAAAAATCCTTACTGTTGTACAAAATCAAACAGCAGTACATTTTTTCTTGTGTTTACCATGGGACGCAATGTGGCATAGAGCATGTTTTAATGCATGTTACATAATCCATGATGCATTTTTGCCTTGTTTAGTAAGAGCCGAATTGACTGTTTTAATGTGTTATTGTCAACTGATCCTAAAAAAGACACATACTGAGAAATCAAATTTCTCACTAGTCATTCTGACATCAAACATATCATACCCTGACATCACACCCCCCTTTAAAATAATCTGATTTTTTTGCTTTGCAGCCTGAAATGAAAATGGACACGGTTTTTGTTTTATGCAGTTTTATTTTCTCAGTGCAGTATTAAATGTGAAGTATTAATTTCTTTAAAAAAAAAACTTACACAGTCTTTGACCCTAAATATAAACTAAATTATGGCCCCAAAAATAAACACATAAATAAAAACATGACTGGAATTATAATTGAATGGAATTATAAAATAATTGAATCGACACAGTGGATAATGTTTCAGCACCTTGGACAGTGAACCAACACAGTGAATTGTGCTTCAGCACCACAGACAGACTGCTTTCGTCCAGTGTGGCTTACATGCATTTAAGGTTTGTATTTTGTTAAGTGCATGCATTTCTTGGGAATCGAACTCATGACCTTAGTGTTGCTATTTATAAAGGTCAAGAAAGTCTTTAGAGCAAGTTTAGCAGATATTCGCTGTTTGAATGTGCTTACAGTGTACTTCTTATATAAGTGAATGTTTCACAGCTTAATCGCTGTTAAACACTAATGTTGTATTGTAGCTGTCAGTCTTTCTCAGGTTATTCGAAATGGCAGAAAGTGTGAGGCAGTGCGAGACAAAACTCCTGTCAAGTGTTTGAGGAAGGACTATGAGGAGGGAAAACAAAAATGTCAAAAAAATCCTTGAAATTGCACTACCATCACATTCCTGGTTTTATTTTGCACAATTCATGAATCTTTTTATTTGGCCTTGGCTTGTGAGCCTTTACCTTTTCCTTTTTTTAAAGCGCACATACAGGACCCTGAAAAACAGTCAAGTTTGTCTTTGCAATTATTTATCAAAATGTAATCGTTCCACTCCTGAAATTACCTTCCTTTTCTTTTGATGTCACCAGGCTGCACAGATTATTGGATATGCCAACAGCCAAAAAGCTTTTAAGGCATTATTTTAGTAAACCTGAATTCAGGTCTGAATCCTTCCTTATATGTGATGCCCATTTTCTTCAATATTTTATTTTTACCTTTTATTTTACTCTGTTTTACCATTTACCTTCGTTAAACATCCTGTTTAACTTGGCTTGACATGTTGTATGTCATGGGTTGTTGTCATGTCATTTTGACTTGTAAGATTCAAAGCAACATCTTGATACTTCCTAATATTATCCTTCACTAGGATTGAAAGCATTATCTATAGATTAAAAAATAACTAACTATTAAAAATAATTAAATTTCAGGAGATGAATGTGACTCAGGGATACCATTGTTAACCAGGGATTTACTGCACAATGATTAAGGATAAGGTTTTTACTACAGTTTCTACCCAATAAAATATAACTTCAACTGCAAAAAAAAGAAAAAAAAAAAATATCTTGATTTTTTTTATCTTGAAATACCTTTTTATTTTTACTTACATCTTATTTTGAATCATTTTATGCCACCTTGAGGCCTCCTGGTTAAGAGCTACTGAGTTGGTTACTAGTCTAATCAGATAGTAGTCTACTCTACTAGTCTACTGTTGTACATAGACTAGTAGGATCCTGAACATTGACTGTGTAAGAGTAGCTTTAGTAAATGGTTTAGTTGAAGTTGTTGCAGAACACAGGATTTTCATAATTAATGAAGACGTTAATGAGCTTAAAAGACAAGAAACACAAAATATTAATGTGCTGTTTAAATTATTTTTAATCGTGTGTGTGTTTGTGTGTGTGTGTGTGTTTACATACGGGTAAAAAAAGTATTTAGCTGAATGCACTGTAAGTCGTTTTGGATAATAGCATCTGCTAAATGCATAAATGTAAATGTAATGTAATGTATTTGTGTGTGTTTGCACTGCCTAATAAAATGTGTCTTATGAAGCAAAAACACTTTACCAGATTGCAGAGTGTTCAGATTCTCCTCTGTCCCATCAGTTAACCAGACTGAATTATTTAAACTCCAAACACGTGGGAGAGATTTTCATTATCTGTATAAATCTTCTCTTTCCAGGCTAAAAAGCAGGATCTGCCGCGTGAAGAACAGGGTCCGTCCATCAAGAACCTGGACTTCTGGCCCAAACTGATCACACTGATGGTGTCTGTTATTGATGAGGACAGAATGGCCTACACACCCATAATTAACCAGTGCGTATCTCACACACACTAACATTTTGAAGTCATCTGAATGTGTCTGTACCATATGTTGTTGAGTTCTCTCCACAGGAAAGTTAAAAATAGCAAAGAGATATCTTACATATAAAATCTCATCTAAACAATAAAAGTTTTTTCTTTTTATTAAGATTTGATTTTGGGAAGTTCTGAACATATCCATATTGTAGTATTTCATAGATACATTGCAATGAAATGCAATATGTGACGTGTGTGTGTGTGTGTGTGTGTGTGTGCAAAACAGACATCGATAGCAGTTTCTCCAACAGAAATTCACAGGCAGGCATTAGTTGTGAATAATTCAGCATCCTGGACAAACCCAGAGAAGAATCGTCTTTCCCTCGATTTGTTTTTCTTCCGCTTCAAGTGTTTCTGTTTATTCAACTCTCTCTTATCTTTTATCTCACCTTTTGCAGTAGTCTGTGTGTGTGAGATGTTACTGGACTTATAGTGTCATTAGTTCTGGTCTCGATTAAACAAAGGAAAACTAGATTTGCTGCCCTAAGATATGTTGTTTCTGTGTTTTTTCTGTTTTGTTTTGAAGTTTTGGATGAAATAAAGCATCAGACTCACTCTAATGTAAAATTACATTGCAGCAGAACAACAACAAAAACAATCACGGTTAAGTATGCAAATATTACAATGACATCATACCATATGTTAAATGATGGAAATTCCATTAAGTCAGTGTTAAGTCAGATTTTGAAACCTTAATCTTACTTTTATTAAGGTTTAAACTTCACAAAATCTAAAATCAGATTGTACATTGAGGTATTTCGTAGATAAAGTATGAATAGAGTCTGTGGGGTCAGAGATTGGTGCTGAATTATTTGTTATTTGTTTAGAATGAGCTCTGAGCAGAATATTGGAGGAATATCTGTACAGCGCTGCCACACAAACGATGAAGTAAAATAAATAAATCTTTGTTTCCACAGGCAGCAAAAAAGCAAATCCATTCCAAACCACATTTATACATAGCTTGAACTCCAAATAAATCAGTTTTTTGAAAATAGATTGGATTTCAGGTTTTGAAATATTAGGGATGCCACATTTTTTAAATGTCATGCACAAGGTATCATCCCATGCTGCGCCTGAATTCACTCTTTTCCATTGTAATGTGGAACTTGTGTGCAATTTTACACACAGAATATGCATGATTATGTGCATTACAGCAATATCTCAAAAGGTCACACTACTGCTCAAAAGTCTGGGGTTGGTAAGATTTTTGTAATGCTTTTGAATGAACTCTCTTCTGCAAAGCTGCATTTATTTGATCAAAAATACAGTAAAAACAGTAACATTGAGAAATATTATTAGAATTTCAAGCATCATTCCTCCAGTCTTCAGTGTCACATGATCTTCAGAAATCATTCTAATATGCTGATTTGCTGCTCAAGAAACATTTCTGATTATAATCAATGTTGAGAACAGTTGTGCTGCCCAATATGTTTGTGGAAACCATGACACATTTTATTTTCCACAATTCTTAGATGAATACAAATTTCAAAAGAACAGCATTTATTTGAAATCTTTTGCAACATTATTATGTCTTTACTACCACTCTTGATCAATTGAATCAGTCTTTAGCGAATAAAAGTATCAATTTCTTTTAAAATAATTCTTACCAATCCCATTTTAAATGGTTTCATGTAATGAGTTCAGCGCAGGGAGACTTCTGACTTTCCATCCTCTATTTCTACACTACTTAAAGTCATCATGACTTTATTTCCTTATTACATGTTCCTGGTCTTATTATGAACAATTCATCACTGTGTGTTTTAAGAAACAATGTTTGTCTTAATAATCTTTCATCATAATAATAATGACATCCTCCGCATTCTTCCTCCCAGCATATAAAATCAGTTTTGCACAATAAATCACTTTACAGAAGCAAAACGACCTGTGAACGATGTTTCATGCTGAATAAAAGTAAATGCTGTACAGTAGCAGCTGACTACATTATCTGAACAACTGGATCTGTTCCTTCAGCGTGGTTGGTCAGTCCTAAAGATAGAGAGTGATTAAGAGAGAGAGATGCTCCCTTAATTAAGCATATTAAATGACTCTAGTTAGGAACATGTCTTTCCATTACTATAAGAGTACATGATCAGTGTGTTCATCTGAATCCATATGTGTCCATCTCTGAGAGCTTCTTCTGTCCCTCCTGAAGCAATTAAACCGAGTTGGGTCTGGTGTAGATTGATCTGAGATCGTTTTTGATCAGTGAGGGAGAGCAGAGAACTGATTGCTTCACTCGCTGATATGGTACGGAGGCGGTTGCCATGGAAACAGCTCGCGCGATGGGTAGTACAGTGAAATTGGTGTCCATAAGCAGAAAGTGCTCGCATGTGAAAAACACAGGTCTAAAACGGGATGAGACCCTCTTACACCCCTCTCTTCTCTCTGTCATAGTAATGGAAGGATGTGTTCCTAACCCAAGTTATTTCATATGATCAGTCACACTTGTGTGGGGTATGCATGTGTTTTTCGGAGGGTTTGTGTGTTGAGTAGCAGATGGAGTGAAGACTAGACTTAGACCTCTAGAACTGAAACTTCTGGATTTATTGCAATATTTATTTCATTTCAAACGCTTACTTATAATTAATTCTTCATTTTTTCTTTCTTTAGGAATTTTTTAATAAAAATGGGTCATGAAAATATATATTTAGCAAATTTATTACTACATTAATTATTTATTAATCTTTCGTTTTCTTTTTCTTTCTTTAGAGTTTATAATTAAAAATATTCCAATAAAAAGACATGAAAATATATTAGTTAACCAAATTTATTTCAAACACTTATTTATTTATTCTTTCTTTCTTTTTGAATTTCTAAATAAATTAATTCTAATAAAAGGTCATTAAAATATATATTTAGCAAATTTAATATTACGTTTATTATTCATTATTTCATTTAATGTTTTATTTATTTTTTAATAAACATAATTCCAATAAAATAAAAAGTCATTCAAATGTAACAAATTGATATATATATATATATATATATTGTGTTATGTATTTATAAATATTTATAAAATAAATGTTTAATTTTTAAAGCAATTAATTACACCACAGAAAACAGGTTTTAACTTGGTCTTTATGAAGATTAAGACCACTTGATCAGAATCTTTCAGATGCTGTATATGATTTTATTTATGTCTGTTTTTATTTAATTTCAGGTTCCCTCAAGAGTTGAATATGGGTAGAATTAGTGCAGAAATCATGTGGAACCTCTTCGCTCTGGATATGAAGTACGCAATGGAGGGTGAGTTTCTCCTGCTCCGGTTTTTACCGTCTCTGTTTCTGTTCAGATCGTAGACCAACACATGTGACAGATCGATTGTTTCTGAGCAGAACTCAAGCTGGTTTTACATCACTGTTGGACTGAGTGTTTGAGAAAAGTCACATGATTCATGTTTATGTTCAGTTCTTTCTGAAGCCTCTTTCATGTTCTACAAGCAGAAATATTATTTTAGTTTGGTAGCAGTTTGTTTTATTTTTGCTCTGAAGTCTCCCTATAGCACGAATAACATTTATTTGTACCAAAAACAGTTAGTGTAATGATATGTAAATGTGGGCATTCAAGTGTTAATGAGCTGTGATGTCATCATCCTGCTTTGAAATTGAGTTTCTATAAATGATCTGGCTGGACTAAAGTGGAAGCTTTGTGTAGAGCGTGCCTGCAAACTGCATTGAAATTAAACTACAATATGTCTATTGTGAGTTGCTTTGACAAAAATCATAAATGTAAATGCAAATGTGATACAAACTCTTCAAAGAGTGTTGTTTGACGTTGATGGCAGTAGGACAGTGTGGCATCAGTGATTCATGGATATTCAGAGTCACCTGTGAGATCTGATTCAAACACAGATGGTCTGCTGTCAAAGGCTGACACACACACACACACACACACACACTGCTGTGCCTCTGATTGTGCCACAGATTGTCTGCTTGGAAAGCTGAGAGAATGAAAGGCCACACACACACAAACTGTTCTTGAAAGTAAAGGGTGAATGAATTGCAAGGTTATTTTCTCCTCCACACACACACACACACCTGACAGTAGAGCATTTAAAAGGCAATTCCCTCTGATTCAAACTCACACATTCACTGATCTCAGTGAGGACATAGACTTCTGTTATTTTTAAATAAAGCTAACACAAACCGTCAAAGTTAATTAATTGATAAAACCTTAGTATCGTGACTATATACAGTGTACTGAATATTTATATAAATACATGTAGAGAGAAAACATTAGATTATTTATTTTGGAATTGGAGTTTTTTGAGATTACTGGTCATTTTGATGCTCCGTTATCCAGTATGTTTTTATATGCTCGATCTCAATCTGTTTCAGAAAGTTAATTGACAAAATTAAAAGGATAGCTCACCCAAAAATGAAAATTCTGTCATAATTTACTCACCCTCATGTTGACGGTAACCATTGGCTTCCATAGTATATAAAAAAAAAAGGTTTTATGGAAGTCAATGGCTACCATCAACAGTTTGTATACCAACATTATTCAAAATATCTTCTTTTGTGATCAACAAAAGAAAGAAACTCATACAGGTTTGGAACATGTGGAGGATGAGTAAATGACAGAATTTTCTTTCTTTTCTTTCTTTTATTTTAACTATCCCTTTAGGAAAGATGAAATGAACACCGATATTGAAAAAATGTCAACACTGTGCAATATAAGTTCAGATCTCACAGACTGAAGATTATGTGCAGTCACACACACACACACACACACACACATATACAGCCTCTTTGTTTCACAGGTTATCGAACCATCTTTAGCTTGCCATAGGAATCAGGTGTCAAGATAATGGTAATCTATAGATTTCACACACATACACACACACACACACACACACTCATACACACCTCTCAGCCTTTGCTGTCATTTCTTTTTAATATGGATTGACGTGTTGCCATGACATGTCACAGAAAAGAAAAGCTCAAACCTTTGTGCAGTTTCACTTTCCTTTCATTCGTATTTTTCTTGAGGGCACATTCAGAAATCTATCTTTCATTTGAATATAATCCAGATCAGTTTATGTTGATACGTTGACATTGATGTGAGGCAGAATGCATTCACTTTAAGGCACATAAAAACAAACCCACACACATTAATCTGATGGTTTGAGCTTCTGGCTCCGCGTTTAGAAACCTGCTTGGGAGAAATATTTTTTAGCATTTGTGTTTTGAGAGGGTATGTTTGTTTTTACTCTTACATTGTCTGTGTTTAGGATTTAGGATAGTCATATTGACTCTGAATTTAGCACAGACGTGACATGATACATCAGAAACTGCCAGATGAGGAGATGTGAACAATGTATTTATTGTGCATTTTGTACAAATAATGTTGGCTCTTTCACAAATTGCTGTTGTTCTTTTTTGTTAGCTGCTTTTGATAAAAGCATAAATGTAGTACGCAAACAAACCCGTGCTTTTGTTCAGATTTTCTCATTCGAATCTCAAATCAGAATAGTTATGAAAAAGACTAATCCCATTTGCTCTGTAGCCACACTGTATATGATATAAATAATTATATTTTATTGAGCTCATTCTGCAATGAGTGGTAAAATACTGACATTTTCTGCTCAAAAGAATAATATTATCAGTTCTACTTTGTAATTCCAGCATGCATTCCTTTTTGTGTGCTGATATAATAAAGAAATATTACAGAAATGAAGCTTGACATAAACCTTGCACTCACAATCAGATTTTAGATCGCACTTGGATAGAAGTATGCTCTTCTGTGTTATGAATAGACAATGGCTTTCAAGAAAATATAGTTTCAATAAAGATCCACGCCAAAATATATATATATATTTACATACATACATACATACACATACAAAAATGTTCAATACTGTATACTTCTCTGTGTTGACCTGATCATCATTCTTTTGTGTTATTCACAATCAACTGCATATACACAACTTAATTTTAATGAAAAATAACAAATGAAAAAAATATATAATCATAAACGATTACAAAAATATTATAATAAACTAGGTTGGCGGATAATTCAGCAGCAAAAGAAAAATCACGGGAGCACAATCATTTGATCAAATCTATTGAAATATTTTATTTACAAATAAAAGTGAATACGTCTCAAATCTGGTAGAATGTTACACATTGCTCTTTGTATTATTGTAAAATACATCATTGAAAAAACAAGTATATACATTTATATAGAAATCTAAAAGACGTTTCTTTTAAATCTATAGCACCGTAATAAAGGCAGCAACATATCATAGATAGGACAGAACAAGAAAGACTATTAATAATCTTTTATTTCGCAGAAAATATTATAATGCTGAAGGCGCCAATAGAAGAGCGGCACAGAGCACTTATCCGCATCCCGTGCGCAGAATGTTTAAGTAAATGAATTACTCTGTGATATTGGTTTATTTCGACTCTGTGGATTAATGCTTACTGGAGACGCAAACCGATTCAAACGTTTCAGTCCTATTTGATGAACTGGTTCACTAAGAAGAACTGGTCAAATCAAACGATTCGTTCGTGAACCAGACATCACTAGTACAAAGGGAAGAGATATATGCCACTGATTGACGTCTGTACTTCGCGGTCAGAGAGCACCTGTCCATCAAAATCTCACTATCCAATCAGAGTAGATCACTGTTAAGCCCGCCCCCATGAGAGGTTTGTGTCAAAACACCAAACAAAAACCTACGAAGCGTAAGGGAAATCTGTGGCAATGCATTCAGAATCCATGATTAGTGAAATCTTAATCTTTGAAAAACATTAACAAAAAATAAAGCATATTTGAAGAGCCTGTTAAATTTGTGCGACTGAGTTCTTTATTTATTTATTTCTTTTATTGTATTTTTCTTCTTTTGTAATGGCATATTTTTGATAGTTTCTGAAAAAGTTACGTTCAGTTTTATACAGTAGTTACATTCATGTTTTTTTATCAAATATAATTCCATAGAGATACGTAGTCTATTAAATCTGTGCATTAGTTTAAAGAGTCTTTTCATTGAACAGTTTTAAACCCCAGTTACTGTGTGCTCTTGAAGAAAGTTTCGTAGTTTTACTGTAGTAACCGAACGTGACACGCAGTTTGAACACTGAATGGAGGATGACAGACAGCCGCAGCGGAGAGAAGAGTTCATGTGAACTAGAATTTAATGACTTCAATATGAATCTGTACCTCACATTGAACTATGAAACCGCTTCAGAACACTTGAAATATGTTCTTGAAAACGTTTTGGTGCTTTATAATGTTTTTGTGCCTTTCGTGGAGCTCAACAATAACACAGAAAAGTATACGCACAGTATCGGAGATGGATCGGTCTCGTCTGACTGATTCCCGATCCGCCGAAAATGCCAGGATCGGAGCCGATACCGATCCCAAGTATCGGATCGATGCATCCATAGTCAGCATGTTTGGCTTTCTTTCTATTGTGGAGGTTATCAAAGGTTAAAACTGACTTGTGGATTACAGCAAATCTGCTCTTCGACACGGAGCCTCCACCTGCACAAACGAACGAGCCCTGACCCTCTGAGATTAAAGAACAGGATCTCATGCATACAATCCGATATGAACGTCTATCTGCATTGTACACGTACTGCATACATGCATGATATACAGCTTGAACGCATATATTTACCACAGCACATTTAGAGTAAAATAATTCCACACAATGGGATATTCAATTCTTGAATATCTAAGGCAGGTGTTTTACATATATTATCATGATGATTTATTCATAACTAGTATATAAGCGTATGAAGCAATTGCATACCAGAAATCTCTCTCTCTGTCTCTCTCTCTCTCGTTATATATCTCCCACTATTTCACTCTCACACAGAGTATGACATATTGTTCATAAATGTGAGAGACATCAGACGCACAGCTGTACGGCTCAGATTAGGAGCTCCAGTAGATTGCTCTGTGTGGTTGCTGACTAGAACAGGTGTCTAGAAATGGCTTGGGTTTCTGCTTGAATGTAAGTAAACTGTATGTCTGTGAGATTTTTTGAGTTGTTCATGATTTATTGTTGTGGGTTTGATAAAATTCTAAATAAAAGCATTAGTGATAGTGTAAACAGCTCAGATTGTGTGTTTTGTAGTGTTGCTGATGTTAATGAGACACTGATCCACACAGCTGGAAGATCTGATGGACATATGATGTCTGGAGCCTTTAAAGACCCGCTGTACACAAAAGAGATATTGGAAGTACACCAGCAACACAGCAGGAGTGTGTGTGTATACAGATGAATTTACCCTGAAGCAGAAGA
>NC_081767.1:33139174-33189174 GCF_963082965.1 Carassius carassius
GTCAATGTTGCAAAGATCATCAGTTTTAACTATAAAGCAGCTCTGTGTTATTGAATTAGCTGCAGCATCTTGTCCTCACTTTTTTGCTCGTTGTCTTTAAAATCAACCATACTTTTTTTCAAAACATTTGGTGTAGAAATTATTTTGCTCATAAATTGCTGTTAAATTTCACCATTAATTACAAAGAAATGGCAAGTAACACCATAGTTAAACCAGACATTTTGAAATAGTAATATGGAAATTATACATCTTTTACATCTTTTTTTTTTTTTTACAGTGTGCAAACTTATTTTTGTCAAGCGTGTTTACAGAATGTAACTTTCTTTACAATACTTTCTTTGATGCTTTATTACCTAATGCAGTGACATTCAAATGCTTTTTGTGTAATAGTAGGAAAAGAAATAGTAAAATTTGCTGAAGATTTACCCACACTCAGGGCATCCAAAATGGAGGTGAGTTGCTTCTTGGTAACAGATTTGGAGAAATGTAACACTGCATTACTTGGTCACCAACGGATCCTCTGCAGTGTATGGGTGCCGTCAGAATGAGAGCTTTTCATCTCTCCAGATGTTAACTGATGATCTGGAGTGGTGTGGATTACTTGTGGATTATTGTGATGTTTTTATCAGCTGTTTGGAGTCTCATTCTGACGGCACCCATTCACTGCAGAGACACTGATGCAATGTTACGTTTCTCCAAATCTGAAGAAGAAACAAACTCATCATTCAAACAAACTGGCCTTAGGGTGTGGACATTTTCAGTAGACTTGAATTTTCAGATGAACTACTCCATACTTTTTGTCGCCACTGAACTTGAGGTTTTTTTGTCAGGTTTGGGAGTGGATGGCTGTGGCCATGACAGCTTGTGTGTCAGTTTTATTCTGCACTTTCTCTATTTTCGTTCCATGATCTCCCATCCCCATAAAATCTGCAAACGGAGCGGCAGTGTTTCAGCTCGGCCTGAGTGTGAACTTGCAGGTGGGACATTACACAGCAAAAATGCTTTAATATTTGGAAGCATCATCATTAAACTGTTCAAATCTATTAATGAAGAGCTCAGTCAGTGTTTGGCAGGTGGATCATATCAGCCCGGTGTAAATCTTCATTTTTAGCAACCTTTACACTCTGTAAGACTTTCTTTCAATCGAGCCGGACCTGGCGAACACGCATTAATCTTTTCCGGTGTTTGCTTGTATCGATTGACTGTTAATCTCAATGAAATCTCAATGGAGCCGTGACTCTTTCCTCTGAGAACGAGGCTGTGTTTCTCCACAGAGAACCTGTATCTGTCCGGGCTCTTTGTGTGGGTGTTTGTGTTTTTGTACAGGAACAGTTCATGACCGCATTTTCTCCTGTGGCTTTTGAAAATAAGAAAACATTTATGAGTCCTCTGGAAAATATGAAAGATTGACTTGACTTTCTGTTTGATAAAGAGTCTGTTTTTTGTGGAAAAAAAAACTATCATGATTTTTTGATAGATTTTGCGATTTCGATTTTAATCACGATTTTGACACACACAGACAAGCTTTACAGTCATAAATGCATTCAGTATAAAATTTAAACACATTTCCAAAAGAATGAGAGCTTTATCAAAAAGTTGTAACGTCTAGAACAGAGATAAGTCAAAATAATCACTAAGTGAAGATGTCGAACAAAATGTCTAGACATAACTAAATAATAAATAAAATAAAACCTATAAAAGTCCAGGGATTTTTTTTTTCTTCTTTTTTTGCCATGCATTGGTCATAGAGCTTACTGTAGCTGTGCCTCAGGTGTTATATTTTTTGCCCAATATATTTATTGCCCAAGGTTCAGACGTACTCTGTCTGCAGTGCGTGTACAGTATGTGAATGCGGTGCAGAAGCAGCAGCGAGAGCTGGTTATTGTAACGCAAAAGCACATTAAAATATTGCGCGAGCTCAAATCTCTCAGCTCGCACGCAGATTTCCTTTGCTCTGTCACAAAACCAGACGTGCTTGCTCAGATACACGCTTGCGTGCACTTAAAACATGTCTCCTCCTGCATAACCTGTGTCCTGTGCACTCACAACTCTCTCTGTGCTCATGCGCTAGATATTAAATTTTTTCGCACCTTTCTATTTCTAACCTTTTCTGTCCACATCTTTTATCGCGTGCAGAGTGTGAACGCTCTGATCCGTTAACATGGGCTTGAAAAAAATACGCACCACAGCCAGCGTGTGTGAACCTGGAGTTAGGCATATGCCCAGTCTGTTCTGTTCACGCGCTCAATTTAGGCGCGCTGCATCCTGATTGGTTCGGATAGCATACTGCAGGAGGTCCGGGCCGCGGAAAATCGTGATTTTACTATGATTTCAATTAATCGCACAGCCTTACTGCAAAGGCTTGCTATGTGGTGCTTTGGTGGTAACGCTTTTTAACAGATTGATATTTGGTTGCTAGGGTGTTATGGGTGGTTGCTAAGTGAAGAAAACAGGAATGAGTCCTATATTCGGTATAGTTTTTCATGTTCTTGTGCTGCAAATTGTGTGTTTATTTTATTTTATTGTGCTTATTTGTCACGTTCTTCATTGTTTTATTATCTTTATTTTATTTTGCTTTTTTTGTAAATGTTATGTTCAACCCCTATGTTCATTTTATTTTATTTTATTTTATTTTATTTTATTTTATTTTATTTTATTTTATTTTATTTTATTTTATTTTATTTTATTTTATTTTATTTAGCTTTTTTGTTAAGTTCTTCTTTGTTTTTATTTGTTTTATTGTATTTCATTTTATTTAGCTTTTTTGTAAAGGTCATACTGAGCACATATCACTGTCAATGTGTTTTATTTATATTTATTGTCACATTTAGCATATAACTTATTAATTATTTTATTTGTTTTTTTTTTGCAGTTCTTTAGTGTTTTTTATTTGTATTATTATTTTATTTTAATTAGCTTTTTGTAGTTCAAGTTCATCAAATATCACTATCAATGTGTTTTTATTTTTATGAGAAAACATTTTGTGCAGCATGGATCATCATATATATATATTAATAATTTATATTTATATTTACTTATATGTAGTGCAGTAGATCTCTATATGAGCGAGTTTATAGGTTTGAGGGTAAGTTGAGGAGACAGTAAAGTCCCTAAAAGAGTCTGTTAAGGAAAATTTATTTAGTTTCTACTTGTTTGCAGTACCTCAGGGATTGATGTTCCTCCAGCAGCAGAAAAGTAGCTTTTACTCTTCAGAAGAGGGTAGCAGTGACGGGATCATTTCTTTGGTTGATGGTTGATTTTCTTGATCTAACAAACCTCTCGGGTTGCACAAGTTTTTTTTATTTATTTATTTTGAGCTCGATATATTGTCAGTGCATGGAAAAGAGAAGCATGAATAGTGTTGGGATTGAGTCTCTGGTGCTTACTAATGATTTGAAAATAAACTCTAATATAAGGACAGCAGTTCAGCAGGCTGTACATCCAGTCTGAAATTGAATCCAAACCTGCAATAAGTAGAAATGAATCACATGACATGAATCCACCTATGAGATAAATGCATTAAGACTGGAATGGAAGTGTGGAATACAAGCAGAGATTGCATTTGCTGTTTATTATCAGCACGTCCCCTCAGTAATCAATACATTCCTCCCAGAGAAAGTCTTAATCAAAACTGCAGCTTCGTCTTTATGAGCCACTGAACTGAAACGATGAAGTGCAGGAAATAAGATCCTTCAGAGCTCTTCAGCGTCCACTATAGATGAATTACAGATGGCCATATGAGGCCTCATTCATGAATCATGCGCTGTTTGTCTGTAATATTGTTCATTCACCTCTTACCTCTGAGTTTGAAAGAAGTTTTCAGAGCAATTATTCAGCAAAAACGACAGAAAAAGAAAATATAGTGTGAAAGTAAAAAGCAAAAAATTACGCAACTTTTAAAGATTCTTTATATTCTTTTTGAGTTAACTGTCTGATTATTTATTATTTTATGTTTTATTCAATTGATAATAATATATCAGTAACATTAATTACATCAGTAAATGTATTTGTATTTTATTTTAGTTTTTTAATATTAATTCAGGATTTGTATGGGTATTATTAACACTACTACTACTTGTAATCATAATAACAATATTGTCATTATTAAATTAAAAACTTAAAATCATAAATATATCTATTATTATTATTATTATTATAAGTGATGCTGGTGGTGGTGTTTAGATATACCTGTTTCTTTTTATATTATAATTGTATATATAGTTTTAGTATTATATAAATAAACATATATACATATTATAATTATTATTTTATACATATTCGGATTCTGATACTCTATAGCAAACCTCAACTGCTTGATTGCTTGTATTGTTGAACAATATGATTATTATGTGTATTATTATCCAGCTCTAATCTGCCGAATATAACTTTAAAGCCTGGATATATTGGTCTAAATATTAATATTCAGATATTTTAAACATTAACATCATAATTTTCTGTAAAGCTGCTTTGAGGTTTGTGTGTGCATCGTTCTTCTGGAGAGACCTGAAAGCTGCTGATGAGCTCTGGCAAAACACATTTCATTTCATTTTCATTATCACTTCTTATTATTGCTGTACTTTTCATTTCACTTGAGTAATTGTCCCTACCATCATGAATAGATGACACGTCTTAATGTATTCATAATTGATAACCATTACCAGAATAAGAGAGAGGCGTTCATGATTTGCATTTATTGCATGGGGTTTTATTAGGACTGGTGGATCATTTGAAAGGTCTGTGATGGTTCGTCTGAGCAGCTGTTCCTTCAAACCCATCTGCCCTCCTGAGAGCAGCCCAGTGTTTACCCACAATGCCTTCTGCTCCAGAGCACACAGACAGCACTTGTTTTTTAGGGCTGTTAGAATCTGACCACAAGAGCAGTATGGTGATTTAATGTGATATAGTTTAGTCTTTTGTTCATTATATTTTTCAGCTATTTATCAAACTACATTTATGTTTATATATTTTTATGCATCTGTCATTTTTTGGTGTTTACCAAGAGTTTGTTACTTGTTATTTAAAAGGACTATAATACTATTACTGCTAGTAGTAGTAGTAGTAGTAGAAATGCATTGATTTATTAACACAATTATTTTTTCAAATTAATTTAATAATTGAATAAATTAAACAATAATTATTATTCAATTTATTTTAAAATTAATTAATGTATTTGTTTTGTTTTACACATTTTAATTGTATGTTTATTATGTTTTATTATTTTATTCATTATGTAAATAATAATAATAATTATTTTATTTATAAAGTTAAGTTTTTAATATACTTTGTTTAATTATTATTATTATTAATAATAATAATAATAATAACAATAATAATAATAACTGTATTTATCATTTTACCATTTTTAATTGTACCTTTAATATTTTGTTATTATTTTATTCATAATGTAAATAATAATAATGATTGTATTTATATTTTTTTTATTTTAATTTGTACTTTTTATATTTACATAATTTTATTCATGTATTTTAATAATAATAATTATAATACAACATTATAATATATTACTACTGGTGTTTGGACTCACCGACTAATTTTTTAATATTTTTTTTCCCATATTTTTAATATTCTGTGTTTGTACATATACTGTATATAAGTCATAATAAGTTATTACAATAGGAATGACAAAAGTGAATGTATGAGCACTAACAAATATATGTTCAAAACTAAGTAAAACCGTCTAATATTTTATGAAACATGATTATCATCAGATTTTAATCTCTAAATTAATAGGTCAGGCTGATAATTGACTTTATCTGTAGTTAATAAGGGCTCGTCTCAGGGGTGGAGGTGGACAGCGGGCTGGTGGAGGTGTGGGTGGACAGCTGACTGGGCAGCCTGGCGTTCACATTTCCTCATGTGTCGCGCTGCCACTGTTAGCCTCCAGGAGCAGTGATTAAAGCAGTGCTGTCAGAGCGCATCACATCCCTCTCCTGAACATCCACCTCTTCACACCACACCGAGAGACAGTCATAGAAAGAAAGACCAGCACAGGATGCAGAGGACTGACCCTCTCAAACACCCAGTGGAAGTTATTATATTCTGCTTAAAGTTAATAAAGGCATGCTTGTAAATAGTTTGGAAAGATTTATCAAATATACAGTATTTATCAAGAATGCTGAAAAACAGTAATATTGTGAAATTTTATTACAATAAAAAAAAGAATATATTTTAAAATGTCATTTATTCCTGTGATGCAAAGCTGATTAATTTATGCAGATAATCATCATAGATTTGTCTCACAATATGTTACTTTTTTTTTGCATTTTGATATTATTTATATGACAATCAAGCATATTTATTTCAGATTCTCATTACTGTAGTAGAGCTGGAATTTTTACTCTGAGTTTTCTCATAATTATAATTTTTCACATGCTGATTTTTTTTAATGCAATTGTTGTATAAATTATACCAAATAAATGCATAAATTAAATCACAGACAAAAAAAGCATGAAGTCAAAATAATTAATATATTTTAAATAAATAATATGTTTTATTCTAAAATAAATATAAATAATAAATATAATATTTCTAGAGTTTTTCCTTTAGATTTTTCCCATTATTGTGATTTCTTTCTCTTGCTTATTTTGATCACTGCAGTTCTCACAAAATGATTGCATTATAATAAATATACTGAAAAACCGCATCAATTAAAATACTACAAATGCAACCATAATGTACAAATAAGTTACATTTAATAATATATGCAATCATAAAAATAATATTATTTCTCAATATTTCTAAATATTATTTTTTATAAAAAAATATTTTAATCAGGATTTTATTTACTTTAATGATTTTATCAGGATTTTATTGATTTCTCTCTCTTTGCATTGAATTTTGATTTCGGTAATGATAAATGGGCTAGAAATATGCTCAATGGTCATGAAACTAATATCAAAATGCCAAAGGTTTCAAAAGCAGGCTTTATTTTCTTTATGCAATATGATTTTTCATGGTTTTATGGACATGATCTGGACCTGTTCTTGGCAGGTTTCAGAAAACCCTCCCTATTGCTATTTCTCTTTCAGCTAACAAAGAAAGAAATGCATTTTCACTGCTTCTTTCTCCATACTAAATGCAGAATAGCTTTAAATGAAAGACGGCTGGATTTAGTAGCAGCAGGTGTTTATCAGGACACTGTCTGTGCTGGAAACTATGGATTATGAATGCTTTGATGTTAAAGTGAGAGGCGTTTCTGCTGATGAGGTGTTATATTTTATCCTGGAGAGTCACTGTGACTGTATCTGATATCCCTCAGGCTCTTCCCAGCGAAAAAAAAAGACGAGCAATTATCATCAGCGTGCAGCACATCCACACAATATTAACAAGATTCAGCACTCAGGAATTAACTTTTGCAGAAACAATGAGGTGCTAGAAGAGTTAGTCATTCATTTTAAAAATTCATGCAGACATGCTTCATAAGCAGGTGTTATTAATGTCGTTCATTATGAGGTTTTGGAAAACATACAGTATGAAGCATTATGGAAACACAGAGCTGCATGAACCAGTCAAGGTTCCTTCAGTCATAAGTCTTAGTGTTCAGCTCTGCGTTTGCATCGTGTTAATGACAACATTCAATAATAACTTCAGAATGAAATATTCAGCAGGAAGTAATGTAGATGAATCCACATCACATTTCACTTCCATAATTTGACATCTTTAATTGTGAAAGAGAGTATTCAAGTTATAGTTTTTATTTATATTTTATTACCTTTTTGGGTTGGAGAGACCAGCGGTCTGCAGGTCAGAAACGTGAGCGTATCACTTCAGCCGAAGGGCTTGAAATCAGAAGTTCACAGTGCAGTGATGAATGAGAGCAGCTAATGCCTTCGTTAATTATTAACCGCCACTTACATTCAGATGTTGACAGCCACAGTCTGATGGGTTGAATATTGTTGCACTGTGAATATCTGGGAAGGTGGCCTGTTATTGTCATGAAACCTTAATCATATCTTATCATAGTTATATGATAAAGTGTCATGTTAGCGCTTATGTTATTTGAATACGCTCTCAATAAGGTCCTGATCGGTCAATTTGTGGATTTGTACAGTCCAATGTTTTAATATAATTGGATATTGTTTCTATCTGTAAAGAATGCAAGGGATATGCAGGTATGCAAGGGATGCTCAGTGGATATTATTGTAAAATTCAGACGTGTCAGGATTTATTTTGATGTTATTGTATGAGTGGCAGATTCACAAAAATACATAAATATATTATATATACACAGTATTTTTGTGTTTAAATATTTGATGTAATATTTAAAATGTAATCTCAATTAAGAAGTAGATTTTTTTTTATATTTAATATCTTTTTTTCAACAATCTGTGTCTTTTTTATTACACATTTAGACATTGTGTTACAAGCTGGGTCAGAATTTATTTTAAAGAAATAATTTAGTCAGAAAAGACACATTTAATTGATCAAAAGTGACACTAACAATGTTTATAATGTTTCAAAATATTTCTATTTCAAGAAAATGCTGTTCTTTATATCTAAGCATTAAAATACAAATAATTGCATGAAATAATAAGAAAGTAAAATATAATAATAAGACTCTTTTTAGCATAGATTATAATCAGAAATATCTCTTAAGCAGCAAATCATATTTTCATGATTTCTGAAGATCATGTGACACTGAAGACTGGAGAAATGATGCTGAAAATACAGCTTTGATCACAGGAATAAATTACAGTTTAGTATATATTCACATAGAACACAGTTATTTTAAATTATAATAATATTTCACAATTTTTCAGATTTATATGTATATGAGAAGGAGATCACAGTGTCAGTTTAGAATTGTTATGCAAATATTTTTGACAATGTTACAATGGGCCAATCACAATCAAGCACAGTATTCCATATATGGTTATGGTTCTACCACTTGATTAATGCTGTGTTGCTGCTGGGGTTTTGTGATGAAGTCGATACGAGTCCTCGGTGTCAGTCAGAGCTGATTTGTCCTCACAGTTACTGTACATAGGGAGCGAGAGGTTATGGTGCATACTGTATATGTTGACATCTGTCCTCATGCTTGCTGCATCTTATTCCCTGTGCTTGACAACTGCAGGAGTTGAGTAAACTTACTTACTGTCATTTCTGAGCTCTACTTCCTCGTTCCTCCTCTAATGGCTGTCAGACTCTCGTCTCCTGTGTGTGGATTAACATCAGCGACAGCATCTGCTGTAGGTATCCCACAATCCTCTCTGACCTTTATTATGTGACCAGCCAGAGTCTATATCACAAACATAGTCATCAAATCCAGGTTGAGCTTGACTCGCTGTGGCTGTGTGCACTTACAAAACAGCACTGATCACTTCTTCACTCTCACTCTTGTTCTTTAAGCTCCCAGGAGAACGTTTTAGGCTCAGGGGATGTTTTTTTTACAGCTCAGGTCCACATGTAATCAAAATTGACATATATTGACTTAATACATGATCTTATTGTGAACAATTCATCTGTGCACATGTAAAACAATTGTTTGTTTTGAACACTATTTGCTCTTCATTTAATCTAATTGTAAAGATTTGAGAGATATTAAAGGCTTTACTTCTGTGATTTTTCCTTTCATACGGTGTTCTGCTGTTTTAATATAGTATTTCACGGTTCCCGCTGGTCTTAAAAATGTCTTATTTCACGATTTCACAAATTAAGGCCTTAAAATGTCTTAAATAGGTGAAGGAAGTCTTAAAAAAGTCATGCACAGAAGGAAAATAAATGCATATCTTCCTCAGTATGTTGTCTTTAAATGCAAATATCTAAACATCCTTGCATCAAGAAACATTTACTTGAGATGCTATGAAGAAGTCTTGTTTTCTGAGAAACTGAACAAGATATATTCAAATATCTGTTAATGAGGAATTAAATCTTGTTTCCCTTTGAATTAAGGTGAATTCTCCGACCCTATTGCCAGATTTGTTCTTGTTTTAGTCATAGCTTTACTTCATTTTAAAAATAAATACATAAAGCTTCTTATAGTATATCATTTAATATACTATTATATTGAAGTAAATTTAACTTGATTTAATAATCTGTTAAATTCTTATTTTTAAATGGGAAATTACAAAAATACACCCTAAAAAAATAATTAATTATATTTTGTATATATATATATATATTTTTTTTTTTTTTTTTCATTTTTGTATTTTAGTATTTATTTATTTATATACTTACTAAACTTATTTTTATAGTTTATTTCTGGTTAATAATTTTAATGCTTTACCTTAAATTATTTCCGTTAATTGCCAAGGCAACAATTCTCATTTTCACTTAGTTTGTCTAATATTTATATTTGTATTGTCTTTCAGCTTCAAATTCAATTGACAAGTTTTATTTTTAGTTTATGATTGTACATGCTTGTGATTGTAAAGAGCTCAGTACGTTCCTGTGCATGACTCACTGTTGACTCATGACTCTTTCATTTTTCCCCTCCCTTCATTTGCAGAACACGACAAGCATCGTCTATGCAAGAGCACAGAGTACATGAACTTGCACTTCAAAGTCAAATGGTTCCACAACGAGTACGTGCGAGACCTGCCTGCCTTTAAGGGGATTCCTCCAGAGTATTCGCTGTGAGTTTCCCTTCACATCTCTCACTCGCTCACGAGGTTCTTCTGAAATAAAGAGGAGAGTTAATGATGTTAACTTAAAACCATGCTTCATTTGATGTGTAAGCAATTTACAGGTTTAAGGCATAAGGAACTAGTTACCTTACCAGTACTATATTTGTTTATAAAAAAATGTATTCATTTAAAAAAAAGTGCACATTATGATTGTTCCTAATTTAACAAATGTACATCAGTTGGAGGTTTTCAACAATCAGTTATATATATACTGTATGTGTATGTTTGTATGTATGTACAGTATATATGTATAATTATGTTTATACATTTTGCATTCATTCATAATCCATCATGCATCTGTCCTGGAGCCGCAGACACACGCTGGCTTGTCATTGGCTGCTGTCTGTTGTCAAAAAGTCACTCATTCATTAATGTGAGTTATGAGCATGGAGAGGCGGGATGACAGGCGGGATGGGACATCAGGAAAGAGCCACACAGCTGTCAATCAAAAATCTCCTCCAGGAGAATTGATTTTGTCATCAAAGCGGGAACAGCCCCGCCCAGCCTATTTACTAACATAAGTGACACGAGAAGTGGAAAAAAATTGAATAAATGCCAGCGTCTGCAAGGCAGCAAAGGAATACTGCTAAAGTTTTAGGTATATGTTTCGGTTTAGAAAGGAGGCTATAGATGGTTATTAAAAATATATGTATTTTTTTTATATACAAAAGGCCAATTCAGTATGCAGAGAGATGAGAGAAAACCACTGCAATTTATTATGTAGACATTATGACAATGTCATATGATGGAGATTTAAAACTTTTTAAACATTCTAATTTAACAACTGCACATCGGTGGGAGATTCAGCATTTAATTGTGAATATTTATATTGTTGTGGATCAGATGCACATTGCATTTTTTAATTATTTAATTTATTCATTCATTCATTCAGATACATATTGCCTGTTATACGTAATTGAGCCAGATGCATATTGCATTTTTAAATTAATTAATTAAATTTTCATCAGATGCATATTGCTTTCATTTATTTATTTTTCATCAAATGCATATTGGCTGTTATACATAATTTAATCAGTTGCATATTGTATTTTTATCTGTTTGTTTGATTGTTTGTTTGCATGCATATTGCATATACAATATGTTGTTGATGCATTTTGTATTTTAGTTAATAATTATTTTCTGGGCATAGTTTTTTTTTTTTTTTTTAGCAACTAGACACTAGTAACAGTCTCATTATCGTAAACTCATTGTCATAATTTCACACTGTAAACTCTTTAGAAAGCATGCCTATGCTGATGAGATGTCTGTGATAACATTGTATTTTAAATGTCATACTTGTGAACAATCACGTAATAAAATTCAGAAAAACAAATACATAAACATTTACGCCAATAAATGTCGGCAAGAACATCTGCTAAATGTCGTCCTGACATGTTGCAAATGAGAAAATACCTCCTAGATGTCAGACTGATCTCTCTGCAGTGTTCCTGAGCAATCGGGGTTTATGTGTGAATGTGTGGTTAGGAAACCTTCACATAGAGCAATCCAGGTCAATATTTAAGATGGTAAGCTAAATGCCATCATATTAATTCCCTTATTACTGTCAATAACAGTGAGCTGCTGCTATCTGTACAGATCTGAGTAAACAGCAAGCCGAGGTTCATTACATTAGCAGAGCTATTAGTGTGATTCTGCCTGCCACCGGCCTTCTACTACACTTCACTTCATTCAAAAATATGCTCAAAAATATGTCTCATTTCTGCTGGTCTGTTATGATGTTCAGTGACTCGACAGAGCAGATTGTTTGCCTTGTGTTTTCAGAAAATGTTTATACTATTGCTAAAAGTCTTAAATATCCTGTATAATCTGTTCCACTTTATCTGTAACAGTAAATTGTATTTATTTGAACAAACAGTGATATATATATATATATATATATACAACCCGAATTCCGGAAAAGTTGGGACGTTTTTTAAATTTTAATAAAATGAAAACTAAAAGACTTTCAAATCACATGAGCCAATATTTTATTCACAATAGAACATAGATAACATAGCAAATGTTTAAACTGAGAAAGTTTACAATTTTATGCACAAAATGAGCTCATTTCAATTTTGATTTCTGCTACAGGTCTCAAAATAGTTGGGACGGGGCATGTTTACCATGGTGTAGCATCTCCTTTTCTTTTCAAAACAGTTCGAAGACGTCTGGGAATTGAGGCTATGAGTTGCTGGAGTTTTGCTGTTGGAATTTGGTCCCATTCTTGCCTTATATAGATTTCCAGCTGCTGAAGAGTTCGTGGTCGTCTTTGACGTTTTTTTCGTTTAATGATGCGCCAAATGTTCTCTATAGGTGAAAGATCTGGACTGCAGGCAGGCCAGGTTAGCACCCGGACTCTTCTACGACGAAGCCATGCTGTTGTTATAGCTGCAGTATGTGGTTTTGCATTGTCCTGCTGAAATAAACAAGGCCTTCCCTGAAATAGACGTTGTTTGGAGGGAAGCATATGTTGCTCTAAAACCTTTATATACCTTTCAGCATTCACAGAGCCTTCCAAAACATGCAAGCTGCCCATACCGTATGCACTTATGCACCCCCATACCATCAGAGATGCTGGCTTTTGAACTGAACGCTGATAACATGCTGGAAGGTCTCCCTCCTCTTTAGCCCGGAGGATACGGCGTCCGTGATTTCCAACAAGAATGTCAAATTTGGACTCGTCTGACCATAAAACACTATTCCACTTTGAAATAGTCCATTTTAAATGAGCCTTGGCCCACAGGACACGACGGCGCTTCTGGACCATGTTCACATATGGCTTCCTTTTTGCATGATAGAGCTTTAGTTGGCATCTGCTGATGGCACGGCGGATTGTGTTTACCGACAGTGGTTTCTGAAAGTATTCCTGGGCCCATTTAGTAATGTCATTGACACAATCATGCCGATGAGTGATGCAGTGTCGTCTGAGAGCCCGAAGACCACGGGCATCCAATAAAGGTCTCCGGCCTTGTCCCTTACGCACAGAGATTTCTCCAGTTTCTCTGAATCTTTTGATGATGTTATGCACTGTAGATGATGAGATTTGCAAAGCCTTTGCAATTTGACGTTGAGGAACATTGTTTTTAAAGTTTTCCACAATTTTTTTACGCAGTCTTTCACAGATTGAAGAGCCTCTGCCCATCTTTACTTCTGAGAGACTCTGCTTCTCTAAGACAAAGCTTTTATAGCTAATCATGTTACAGACCTGATATCAATTAACTTAATTAATCACTAGATGTTCTGCCAGCTGAATCTTTTCAAAACTGCTTGCTTTTTTAGCCATTTGTTGCCCCCGTGCCAACTTTTTTGAGACCTGTAGCAGGCATTAAATTTTAAATGAGCTAATTAAGTGGATAAAAGTGTAAACTTTCTCAGTTTAAACATTTGCTACGTTATCTATGTTCTATTGTGAATAAAATATTGGCTCATGTGATTGGAAATTCCTTTAGTTTTCATTTTATTAAAATTTAAAAAACGTCCCAACTTTTCCGGAATTCGGGTTGTATATATATATAAGAATTACTTTTTTGTCATTTTGGCATGTTTGTTTTTGGTTTTATTGTCTTTTTTAATTAATTTTATGTGCTTTTGTGCTGTTTCATATTACTTTTTTATATATTTACAATTAGTTATTGTTAGTTCTTCAATATAAAAATAAATATTAGTTATTTTGCAGTATAAAGTTAAGAAATAACAGAAGATTAAATTAAATTAAATTAAATTAAATTAAATTAAATTAAATTAAATTAAATTAAATTAAATTAAATTAAATTAAATTAAATTAAATTAAATTAAATTAAATTAAATTTCATTTCATTTAATCTTCTGTTATTTCTTAACTTTATACTGCAAAATAAATAATATTTATTTCTTCGGTGGTAACTTAACCCAACTCCGTGCTTCCTGTAATGAGAGCTGTCAATCAAGGTACAAGGATGTCCCTGTGTGAAAGTGACCAATCATAAGAGGGTCAGTGCCCTCCTTGGTTTCCTTTAAACTAAGCATTAAACTTTTGCACATAATTCGTCTCTGAATGATAAAATAGAGTGAAAAAAATCCAAAGGATGCACCTGAGCCATATCTAAAGACCAGAACAACCCGTGATGGTCTCTTTGCTGCAGTTTGAGCCTGTGTCGTTGGATCTGAAGCCTCTCTTTGACTGCGTTGTGTTGTGTTGTCTTCTCTCTCTGCAGGTGGTTCGAGCCGTTTGTTATCCAGTGGTTGGCTGAAAATGAAGACGTATCGATGGATTTCCTCAACGGAGCTCTGGAGAGAGATAAAAAAGATGGGGTGAGTTTTTCGCATTGTTACTTTGCTTCAGTAGAGCTTTGCATTCGTAAATTGGTAAACAGTCTAATGCCGCAGTTAACTTCTAAACATCACATTAACACTAAATGCTGCATTTCTCTTCTGACTTCATGATGCTTTTATGAAGAGCTCCTGCGAAGTTCCTACTTATGAGTTTTAAAATTGTAATTATGACAGTCAGGATGAAATTAATGCATTGGATGAGTTTATTTCTTACTCTCGCTTTTACATCCCAGCAAAAACAGGACACAGTTTAGTGCCCAAACAAAAAAAAATCCAGTTTGGATGTACGATAAATGCTTTATTTCTGTATTAATCCTTCTCATTCTGAATTATATTAATGGGAAATTTAACCTGTCTTCTAATAAACCAACAATAAGCACAGGTTTTGTGTTTCTTTAAGGAACTAATTGATCATTGATCTGAGCTTATGCAACGTTATTTAATTTAAACAAAGGTTGGATTTGTAACATCTACAAATCTCTTTACTGTCACTTTTGATCAATGTAATGCCTTAATAAATTAATTGTATTCAATTAAATGGTATCACTTTACAATAAGGTCCCATTAGTTAATGTTGTTTAATCCATTAACTAACATTAACCAACAATGAGCAATGCATTTGTTACAGTATTTATTAATCTTTGTTACCGTTTGTACAGTTGTTCATTGTTAATTCATGTCAGCTCAGGTACTTTAATAATGCATTAGTAAATGTTGAAATTAACATTTACAAAAATTAATAAATGCTTTAGAACATTATGCTGTTATATATACATGATACATGAAAAATAGCATCAAAAATGTCATAAAAATGTTTTGGTGAAATAAAAATGACAGTATTTTCAGTTTTTGGTGACATTCTGTAAAGAATAAAATAAATTAAGCCATTTTATGGGGTTTTTAAATCGCTACTGACAAACCATAATGTGTTTGAGTGAAAGCTGCCAAAATTATAGGCAAATTGCGTTTTTTTTTTTTTTTTTTACTAAAAACGTCGGTGCATAAGCTTGGATCAGTGAGACCTAGTATCCATCAGATAAAGAAATACAAAAACTGTGCTAATTGAAAGAAAACAAAGATAATACAGCATAATGAGATGTTTGCAAGCCATTTTAACCCTTTCACGCATGAATTATGATAACCTCAGTCAGGATTTTTTTCCTATGTGTTTTTATTGCTCTTAGGGCATGAAAAACAAGAATTTATTTGTATTTTATTTTTTTACAAATTTTTCAAAGAGATCTTCAGATGTCCACTTGAGTGGACAGCATGCGGTTGGTTTAAACTGAAGATATACTGTATTAAATATAAGACAATAATCAAACAGATAAAGTATGTGAATTTAACAAACTAATCAATGCAATTATATAAAATAATGTGAAAACTATAAAATATATGCAAAAAATATAAATGCAAAATATTGCAATGGCTTCATACAACTTCATACAAGTTGCACTTCGCGTATCTATGATATCAGAACATGAGGATGTGATTCCATCAGAATTTTCTACAGCCTGTCAAGGTACAACTGTGGAAACCACTCAGGGAGCCTCCAGTGCACCAGAGTATGGAGATTTACCCTTATTAACTGATAATTATGATTATGTTCAAGATGGACATGCACATTTCTATCATAGCCCTCCTCTGAGAAAACCTAGCGATACGTTTTTTCAATCTCATCTGAAATGATCAGTGTTGGGGGTAACGCATTACAAGTAACATGCATAACCCATTCAGATTACTTTTTTGATGTTACAAGTAAAGTAATGTGTTACAAGTAACATGCATTACCTAATCAGATTACTTTTTGATCTAACAAGTAATTAACTACAAGTAATGTGCATTACCTAATCAGATTACTTTTTGATCTAACAAGTAATTAACTACAAGTAATGTGCATTACCTAATCAGATTACTTTTTTATCTAACAAGTAATTAACTACAAGTAATGTGCATTACCTAATCAGATTACTTTTTGATCTAACAAGTAATTAACTACAAGTAATGTGCATTACCTAATCAGATTACTTTTTGATCTAACAAGTAATTAACTACAAGTAATGTGCATTACCTAATCAGATTACTTTTTGATGTAACGAGTAAAGAAACGCATTACAAGTAACATGCATTACGTAATCAGATTACTTTTTGATGTTATGAGTAAAAAAAAAGCATTACAATAATGCACATTACATAATCAGATTACTTTTTGATGTTATGAGAAAGGAAACGCATTACAAGTAACATGCATTACGTAATCAGATTACTTTTTGATGTTATTAGTAAAGAAACGCATTAAAAGTAACATGCATTACGTAAATAGATTACTTTTTGATGTTATTAGTAAAAAAACGCATTACAATAACATGCATTATAAAATCCGATTACTTTTTGATCTAACAACTAAAGTAATGCATTACAAGTGTCATACATTATGTAATCACATGACTTTTTTCGATGTCAATGAAAATTACATTATAATAATACAAATGCATTTATTTACAGTAGAAAAAAATCAATGCATATTAAGTTTTTAAGTTTTAAATTTCAAAAACAATATTCACATTATAATTATTAATTGTAGCTGAAATATAGCCATTGCATGCATGACGTCCACTACAGTGGACATGTGATTAATCAGAGTTTTCTCTCAATCTAAAATCAAAACTTGGAAAATTTTACTGTGATATGACTCA
Organism: Carassius carassius; assembly: GCF_963082965.1. Lineage (NCBI taxonomy): Eukaryota > Metazoa > Chordata > Actinopteri > Cypriniformes > Cyprinidae > Carassius > Carassius carassius. Next base: position 33,156,828 of record NC_081767.1, read on the forward strand.
TTAGATATTGCTTTATGCTGCAATATTTTTTTTACCTACAAGAGTCTCCTAGGATAGAAGGAATGGGTGGATATTCTGGAGCAACTTGGCATGTCTGACTGACCCTTGGCCATCTTGGTTTGGAGGGGGAAAAAATCGAAACACAAAGGCTTGCCACTTGGTTGCAATTTATAGGATGATGCACCAGGGTCCAATGAAGAGATTGATGTGCAACTTTGCCATAAAAACCCGTGCAAATTCAAGAAAATGCTTTTTTAATAGCTGTCCACTGTAGTGACCACTTTGCGTGAAAGGGTTAAAAAGGCAGAGCATATAAGCATTTGAACAGGGTTGTAACCATTTCAGTTTCAATAAGCTCTCTCTTTAGAGGAATATTAGATATATTTTAATATTCTTTAATGACTTTTGCACTCTGAATTTATAGATAAGTGCATGTGCAATGTGTTTTCCTCACAGCACCGACACGATGAGGATAAACTGTTAAATTGAAGGCGTTGGGCTGACGAGTGTTCGTGAAATAACCGAACAAACACTTCTGATTGGACTGATGTGAATATGAGCTGATGATATTATACAGCAGCACAGAAACACACAGCTCAATGTTCCCCTCGCTGACGGAAACAAATCACCGGCCAGATTGGTTTCATTTGCTAATTGCATTCACCTGAAAAACAAAAAAAAAATGCTGTGAAGGACAGCCCTGTTATTATATGTGGTATGTGACACTGATGAATATAATCACACATGAGCAGATGTAGATTAGTGTTTCATAGCAGTGAAAACAGTGTTTTTCTCCCTAGTCGAGTCAAGTCACCTTTACTTATATAGCACTTTTACCAATACAGATTGTGTCAAAGCAGCTTTACTGTATCAAAATAGAAAAATGATGTGTCAATGCACACCGTTCATAGTTTTTGTAGGCAGTGCTGGTGCTGAGATGACATGAGCGGAGCGGGTTGCTAACTGTGTTTAGATGTTTAGCTGCACTCGGGATCAAGTCTTGTGAGATTCAACTCTACATTAAGATGCTAATGGAGCAGCACCTTCAGTTAATTGTCTGATGATTATTAAGCTTGTGTTTGCGTGCAGAAGCGCCTGGGGAATAAGGGCAGAAGCGTAGGTTAATTGTGTCATAGGCTATGTTGGCAGGCATTCCCATCGGCTGTGAATCAGACCAGCGCTGGCTGCTGTAAAACATCTTCAGTGCTTCCTGGCTTCAGGGCTTCTTATCAAGAACCAGTATCATACGCAAGATTATTATGGTTTAAAATAACTGCTTTAAAATGTCATTTATTGCAGTCATGAATGCTGAATTGTCAGCATCATTCCTCCAGTCTTCAGTGTCACATGATCTTCAGAAATCATTCTAATATGCTGATTTACTGCTCAAGAAACATTTCTGATTATTATCAATGTTGAAAACTGTTTTGCTGATTCATATTCAAAAGTTTTAAAAGAACAGTATTTAGGTTTTATATCTATCCCATTCATAACAGTGTAAATGTCTTTTTCTTTAATTATTTTATTCTGAATAAAATAATTAATTTCTTTCTTTCAAAATAAAAAAATAAAATTACGCCAATCTTTTGATACAGTTATATATACATATTGAATATAACATTTATTTTTTTATTTTATGTATTTGTAAATATTGTTAAATTAATAATAATATAATGACCTATATAATATTATACAATACATATTCCATACATATAACTAAATAATAATAAACATTTGCATCCTATATACATTGCAAGTGGGGTAATGTACAGTCAGCCACTGATTATAAAATAATAGCTAAATAAAGTATTTTATAAAATATTAAATATTTTGTAACATTATAAATGTCTTTACTGTCACTTTTGATCAATTGAATGCCTTGTTGAATTGAAAGTATTAAAAAATAAATGAAATAAACAAAATCTTACTGAACTCAAATTTTTGAACATATACATGTAAAATAGCATCAAAAAGCCATAAAAATTATACAGTTTTGTAGTGACTCTAGGTTACTGACATTAAAGTGAATTTCATTTCATTTTTGGGTGGCATATTCTATAAACAAAGGAAAAAATGAAGCCATTCTGGGATCCTTGTAACACTAGCACATTGAAGCACCATCCTAGAACTTAATGGGAACCTGGAATCAAGCTGTACAACTTTACTTGATCCTTTTTTTCCAGTATGTAGCAAATGCTGAAATTATGGTAAACATACAATGAGACAATTGTTGTGACATGTTCATTAATGCTTTGTGGTGTTTTGATTGCAGTTCCAGCAGACGTCAGAACACGCTCTCTTCTCCTGCTCGGTGGTGGATGTGTTCACGCAGCTCAACCAAAGCTTTGAGATCATCAAGAAGCTGGAGTGTCCGAACCCTCAAGCTCTTGCTCACTTCATGCGCAGGTTTGCAAAGGTAAGACAGAATCAGAATAGAAAGGATGAGGTTGTGCATTGGTGATTTTACCATGCAAAGAATGAAACCCCCTTAGATGTGTAAAAGCTGTGCAACTCACAGTCAGTGGCAGAATGATAAAAGAAGAGACCAAAGAATTGCATGTATTAACAGTAATAATCACAATAAATGGTTCTTCTGAACAAGCATTATTACTCTAACTGTAGGGTGTCGTACGGTTGCCATGCAGCTGAGAGCATAAAAATATGAACAAATGATGGAGAAGAGCTCTGAAACAGAAAAATGCATGCTTTTATTCAAATGTCAAGTATGAGTGGTAGCGTCAAAAAAAGGTCAGGATTATCAAACGAGAAGAGAGTTGTTTTAAATATGTTCACAAATGCTGCATTTATTTGATCAAAAATGCGTTAAAAACTGTGAAATATTATTTCAATTGGAAATTATTGGTTTTCTATTGTAATATATGTTAAAATGTAATTTATTCCTGTGAATTTGCAGCATCATTCCTCCAGTCTTCAGTGTCACATGATCTTCAAAAATCATTCTTATACGCTGATTTCCTGCTCGAGAAACATATCTGATTATTATCAATGTTGAAAACAAAAAACAATTTTGTGATAACTGTGATACATTTACTCAAATTCCTAGAAAGTTCAAAAGAACTGCATTTATTTGAAATAGAAATCTTTTGTAAGATTATATGTGTCTTTACTGTTACTTTTAAGCAACTTAATGCATTCTTGCTGAATAAAAGTATTAATTTCTTGAAAATATCCTACCGACTATAAACCATGGCTTAGAGGTGTATCTGAATATTAGAAAGTATTTTTAATATACTTTAAGGAATTCATTGAAATCATCAGGTGCAAGTGTTTACTTACTATTTACAGTGTTTTACACACCTTATGAGCAGACCACAAATGAACACATCTATTTATAAATATGGCGATCATATCTCTTAAACACATGGCAGATTTTAAAAGAGTTGTCCAAGAGTGTATGTATTTTCCTATTGTAAATGTCTTTGTTGAATGCAAATGAACTGCGAAGTTTAGAGAGAGAGAGGCGTTGACAGTAGCGCTCCTCCCAAAGGATTATGGGTAAAGGGTAGGAGGCATTGATTACTTCATGCAAACTTGACACGAGAAATCTATTAAAAACGGCCCTACGAGACACATTACAGCCCTCATTTACATCTTAACATTTTTATGAATATGTTAAGAGTTTTATTACGTTCTCTTGGCTTCAGGTTATTAAACTCAAAGATCCTATACTTTTTTGATGCACACATGTTGGCACATTTGAAATGTTTGTAGTCATTAAGTTTTATACTTTTTTAAAATAAATTAATACTTTTATTCAGCAAGGATGTGATAAATTGATCTAAATTGACTAATTAAATACCATTAATAATGTTTATATATATATATATTAGGGGTGTAACGATACGCGTATTCGTATTGAACCGTTCGGTACGAGGCTTTCGGTTCGGTACGCGGTACGCATTATGGACCGAACGGTTCGTTGGACTAATTAATTATATTTGGAAAATAAAAAAAAATGTTGAAATATAATGATATGTGTTCAACAAGGTAGCCCAATAACACAAACGACGTAACAGGCAACGCCCCTGACACCCCCGAAGAAGAAAAAAAACACCAACTTATATGTTTATGTTAGGCTACTCAGTCAGGCGCTCGCTCACTCAGTACACGCTGAAGGCTCGTTGCAAAATGGCCAATGCCTTTAACAGACCAGAAATAGAAGATCCTCCAATAACCAACAGGTCTGGTGTTTGGGTGCACTTTGGATTCCCTGTAAGCTATAATGGTGATGGCAAGAGAGTGGTGGATAAAAAAACAACGATATGTCCCATCTAGGGTACACCAGCGGGAATACAAAAAAAAAAAAAAAACACCAGCGGGAATACTTGAAACATGTCAACTCATTTACGCCGACATCACCTTAGTGTGTCAGTATCTGGGAAAAGACGAAAAAAATTAGAAACATACAAGAAAAAAATTATCCCCGCAGCATTTAGACAGACATTTCCAACGGATTCAAACAGGGCAAAAGACATCACAACGGCGATTGGTAGGCTACATTTACGTTATAGCCGCGGATATGAGACCTTACTATTTACCATTGATTCTATCATCACCATTATAGCTTACAGGGAATCCAAAGTGCACCCAAACACCAGACCTGTTGGTTATTGGAGGATCTTCTATTTCTGGTCTGTTAAACACATTAGCCATTTTGCAACGAGCCTTCAGCGCGTACTGAGTGAGCGAGCGCCTTACTCTGTAGTGGAAAACGTAGGTTTTAAGAACATGCTTAATGGAATTGAGCCCCGTTACAATATTCCTTCACGAGCCCATTTCAGACAGACCGTAATTCCTGCTTTGTTCCAAAAAACATAAGCCCTATAGAGAACCAATTGAGTAAAAACACACTCAATATAAAGAGTTACAGAGTTCCATATAAAAAGTTACATCTTTGTATTTGTTCATAACTAATATAACATTTTCATTTTTTTAATAAGGAGCTGTTTTTGTTTTATACAGTATGCTGCTAAGAAAACACCATAGAAGATGGGTAAAGAATAGCTCCATCATTGTTCAATGTAAAAAAAAAAAAAAAAAAACATACTTTGTTAGTTTTAATAAATAAAACATTTTTTAAAAATTAAGGAAATTTATCTGCCAATTTTTTCTTTTTGCTGTATCTAAAACGCACCGAACCGTGACACCAGTGTATCGTATCGAACCGAACCGTGAATTTTGTGAACCGTTACCCTCCTAATATATATATATATATTTTTTATTCATTTTTTTATTTTTTTTTTATAAATGCTGTTCTTTTAAACTTTTTACACAAAAATATTAAGCATTAAAAAATTAAAATGCTAAAAATATTTTCAACATCTCAAAACGTCTCAAGCAGTAAATCATCATATTAGAATGATTTCTGAAGATCATGATGCTGAAAATACAGCTGCACATCACAGAAATAAATTACATTTTACAATATATCCACACAGAAAACATGTATTTTAAATTGTAATAATATTTCACCTTTTTACTGTATTTTTGACACTTTGATTAACACATATCCGACTACAAATTACAGTTTTCTTTTTTTAATATATAATACTCTACATTTTATTCTCTTTGCAGACCATAAATAAAGTTCTCCTCCAGTATGCTGTGATCATCTCTAAAGACTTCAGCAACCACCTGAACAAGGAGAAAGTGGTGAGTCTATAAGCAGAAGGTTAACACACACACACACACATAAGCTTTCAAAACTGCTTCGTCATGAAACATCAGCTTGCTTTAAAGGCATGACCCTGCGAGTGTCCGAACATGGCTTGATCAGATTATACCGGGGACATTGCTATGGAGACCGTAGTGAGACATTGAAGTCAACTTTGATTGGACGGCTTGCAGACGCTTCCATCAGTTTCCAACAAATAAAGTGCGAGACCTTCTCGTGTCCTCGTCTCCTTCCTCTGTGCTTTCAATTTTCTGTTCTTTTTGTATAATGACAGCGTTTGCGGTGCTAACTCAGAGCTGCTTTTGTTCTACCTCGAATTTTCACTGTGCCTTCCTGTAATGAATATAAAAGCTTGACACACAGGACATCTGTGCTGGGAACAAAGACAGATGTATCTTTTAAGTGCCGTGACAGGACCACAGAGAGACAATCACGCGGCCTGTAATTAAAGACATATCTCTGTTCGGTTTTGGAGAATGGAGCTGCTCCTCGGGGCTCATCCATCGCTTAATTGACAGCTCGGTTCATCCTAAGAATATCCAGATCTTTAAATGCACAGATGCACATAAATCAGCTCACCACCAGAGTTTATATACATCGTCTTGGATTAAATTTACGAGTGTGTGAAATCACCAGCTCTTGTCAGAGACGATGTTCCCTCGTTTCAATTAGAGCGACGGCTTCGTATTTTCGGTTTCACACCTATTTGTCACACGGCTGACATGTGACCTTTAGGAAGTGTGGCGGTGCAGACAGTAAAAGCCCATTTTAATTAACTTATGGACTTCTGCGCTAATTACGCACTCCTACCCATCCAATTATCTCCTGGAATGCTTATACGAGAGCGTTTGGACCGCTGGATCATCTGTGTGTCAACTCAAATCTGCTTATTTGACATTTACTGTAACAGACACCTTTTACCCAAAGTGCATTGCGTCTCACCTGGAGGTCAGTGGCTTTGCTCATTTAACGCTAGTCACACTGAAGGTTCTGAAGGTCATCTTAAACATTAGTTTACCTTCAACCCGGTTAATGAGTTTGATGTTTTTAAAACATTTTCAATTGCAGATGTAATTTTATGCATAAAAAATCATTTGCTTTTAATATATTTGGTAGATAGTCTTAATGCAATCATGATAATAGTTTAATTAGATATTCATACTGTACATTCTAATCCATTTATTTCATTTGTTTTCCCCAGAATCATATCAATAATATATATATATATATATATATATATATATATATATATATATAGTATTACTATTTTTTGTAAATATTATTTTTACAATATTTTGGAGTGAAATGCATAGACATTTTTGTTATATATTAATGATTTATAATTAAAACATGCAATGCATTAGAATTCTAATGTAATAAATTGTGCATTAGGGCAACCTGCTAAATACATTATGTACTATTATGACTACAACTATTGACTATTATAATTACTATCACAGTGTAACAAAATACAACTGAGTTTAAATATTATCATATATATGGAAACATGATGCTTTAAGGATATTGTCACTGTGCATTCATTTCATGTTTTTTCAAAAGGAAATGAGTGTTTAAATTAAACTCAGCTGTGTTCATTTGTCAGTCAGAGGCAGAGGCATAGATTTTTACGCAATGAAATTCAGATTTACTGCCACTGATGAAAATAAGATGTGCAAAATCAACAATCAGCATCCGGACGAATCGATGCCCTGTGTATAAATTCACAGAAGTCCTCTAGTACAAACATCTCCTTTTATTACCCAGGTGGAGGGTTTTGAAGACTAAATGTATCTGGAAAGCAGTACAATCGATCATTCATGAAATATCTTGTCTATCTTTCTTCTCCTGACAGCCATGCATCCTATTGAACAACATCCAGCAGCTCCGAGTTCAGCTGGAGAAGATGTTCGAGTCCATGGGAGGAAAGCAGGTCAGTAAACTAATCAATGATAATGCAAGACTCCACAACAATGTGTTCCCACTAACAGTCAGTGTGAGGGAAGCTGGTGAACATCCCTTGCTGTAAAGCTGCATTCATTAATGTCTGAATTACCGTAATTATGAGTCTGAGTATTTGCAACTAGAAGGTCCATCAAGTTCCAGCTCCTTTCACTTGGCATCAGGCTTCAGCAGTAACATCTGGTTAGTTTCCTTCATCAGCACAAACTGATGTTTTATATGTCACTGAATTGTAACCTGGAGAGCTTTGTTCTTGTTTATCTTTAGTGATTCTGATTCAGATTCAGTTTGAATCCCTTTATAATTTCATTGATGCCTCTTTCAGTAATTGAAGAATAATTATTCTTAATTATATACTTAACAAATACACTAAAACAATGCTGTTTTTAACGAACTACTTATGTTTTTATTATTATTGTTAAATTTTATTTCATTTTAATCATTTTTATTTATAATTTAAGTTTGCCAAAAGTAATGAATCATTAAATTTATGATTTGAGACATGTATTTGAATCTTTTCAAAAGAACTTTTCAGTAACCATTAAATGAATAGTTCACCCCAAAATTAAAATTTGATAAAATTGTACTCACTCTCAGGCCAACCAAGATGTAGATGAATATGTTTTTTCATCATCTGGAGAAATGTAGCATTGCATCAGTGTCTCTGCAGTGAATGGGTGCCGTCAGAATGAGAGTCCAAACAGCTGATAAAAACATCCCAATAATCCACAGCACTCCAGTCCATCAGTTAACATCTGGAGAAGACAAAAACTCTGTCTTAGTAAGAAACAAATCCATCATTAAGATGTTTTTGACTTCAAGCTGTTGTTTCTGGCTAAAATATGACTCCATAATCCATAATAACGCTTCCTTTAATGAAAAAGTCCATCTTCTGTTGTCTCTCACATCAAAATCATATTCACACACACTCACATATCCGTTTAGAGAAAACTGTGCTTGATCTGAGCAGATTTCTCTCCTGATTCAGATGAGTTAACATTTCACAGGAGGAAGCGTTATATTATGGAGCAGAATATTTTGAGATTAAAAATGTCTTGATGGAATTGTTTCTTCCTAACACGCAGCTTTTCTCTTCTCAAGTCATTAACTGATGGAGTGGTACGGTGTGGATTACTTGTGGATTATTGTGATGTTTTTATCAGCTGTTTGGACTCTCATTCTGACGGCACCCATTCACTGCAGAGCATCCATTGGTGAGCAAATGATGCAATGCTACATTTCTCCAAATCTGATGAAGAAGCAAACTCATCTACATCTTGGTTGGCTTGAGGGTGAGTAAAATTTTTGCAAATTAAATTTTTGGGATGAGCTATTCCTTTAAGAGGACCATGAAAATCATTTCATTAAGTAAAATTAAAAAAGATTCACCTTCCCCCAAACCTATTCAAGCTGAGCCACACATGCATGAATCCATTTGACATCCAGTGTTGTCATAGAAACAAAAGATTCCAAATGATTCCATGAGTTCAGAGTAGAATCTCAGAGTCGCCTCATAATTACGGGAATTCTGCATGATGTGAACGCAACTTAACATCCCGTGTGAATTGTGCATGTGTGTTGTGATTCTTCTCTCTGTTCTCTCCAACTATGACAATGTCCTTGTTTCTTGTCGTCCCCGTCTCCTCTGGGCTCTTGCACCAGGAGGAAGGGACTGTGGTCTTCTGCAAGGTGTGTGAACAGGTTTCCTCTAACATCTCTATACACCGCTGCTCTACAGGCAGAATTCTGTCATCATTTACTCATCCTCATGTCGTTCTTAACTAAAGATTTTTCTGTCTTTTTGTTTGGAGCAACATTAAATGGCAATAAATGATGACACTGCTCTATGGTTGTGAATTCTGGCTATAGTGCACGGTCCTGATTCATCCCGGTTGACCGGTTTAACTAGCTACGTTTGAACAGCACGAGCACTCTCACACCCATTGAAACACCTCACTTCATGTCTCTCGTACTTCCTGTCCCGCCCCCTCAAGAGCATGCTGCACCTGGCATGAAACCTCACAAAAATGATTATCTTCAATAACTGAGGCTGCTAATACTCAATTTTAAAGGGAACGTTCAGCCAAAAATGAACACTGGTCATTATTTATTAACTGTAATGCACTGAAAAATAATATTTAGCCCTAAATTTAATACTTATGTATTGGAATTGCATATAAAATGTGTGTGTATAAAGTGTGTGTGTGTGTTAGTGTGTGTGTGTGTGTGTGTGTGTGTGTGTATATATATATATATATATATCAAAATATACAGAAAATGGACAAATATGCTTTGTAAATATATTTTTGCGAACAAATCTTTGCTGTTTTTGTGTATAAAAAAAAATATATATATATATATATATATATATACATATATGTATATATATATATATATATATATATATATATATATATATATATATATATATATATATATATATATATATTTAAATAATTTTTTCCAAAACATTTAAACATATATTTTGCCCTCCATATGAAAATATATTTGCATGTCACATTTGAAGAAAAACTTTATTTGTTATCTATACGTTGCAAACATGCAACATGTTTGAATCAAAATCAGCAAAGAACATACTTTCCAAAAAAATCAAGATTACCTTATATAACAAATGAAATATTACCAAATCGTTAAATGGTTAGTAATATTAAATATTAAATCTACTTTGATGTCTGGTAAGCTAATCCATCTACATTGTAAAAGTATATTCTTGCCATTGAAATATATATTAGTATATAATGAATGATTCAATCTAAATATATTTTCAATTTCAAAAATATATTTTATTGAGCTTCATTTTTTACAATATATATTTCACATTTAAAATATATTTGGCCTTTTTTTTTTTTTTTTACTTAATGTGATACATATTTGTCAGTAAAAAATTATGACCTTGATTCAAAAATGGCTAGTTGTGGAACAAGCTGTATTCAGTTAAAATATATGAGAATAAAAAGAAGGATTTATTGATAATTATTGTTTACTAAACAGATTCAGTTTATTAGTTCTGTCAGAAGTCGGACCCATTTCTTTGATGTAAGACTAAAACACATGCATCAAATTTGTCACATATGTTAATACGTTTGTTAAAACGTTGTAATCCAAATGGATTTTTATATGAAACTCAGATATGCAAATCTTAAATTTAGCCTTAAATAATTATTTGATTGTGTTGTTTCAAAGCTGTATAACTTTTTTTTTTATGTGGAACACAAAGAGAAAACAAGAGTGATTATTCTTCCAATGCAATGTAATTTAATAATCAATACGCTCCAAAAATGACGAAACAGCATCATAGTGCATATGACCTCATGTATATACAGTATTGCAAGTCATGCTATAGCTTTGTGTGTGGAACACGCTGTAAAATTAATTCTACATATGATGCTTTTTTGGAGCATCAAAACATTTTAATTCATCTTTTGCATTGCATTGCATTAGTTTCCTTTGGAAAATAGCAGCATGAACATATTTTGAGCTTCTTTTGTGTTTCGTGGGGCAAAAAAAAAGAAAGTGACAGGTTTAGAATGACATAAGGGTGAGGAAATGATGACCAGATTTTCATTTTTTGCTGAACTATGCCTTTACCGACGGCAAGCAGAGCTGTGTTTGCCTGAACTTGCTTTTTAATCATGTACAGTGTTTGTGGATATTTAGGATACCAGAGTTTGGAAAGTTGTAGTTTGGTTCTGATCTTTAGCTTGCTCTATTCTCAGACTCTCCCATTTGTTGTATTTTGTTTTCGTTTTTTACTTTGCTTTAATCAAAATCCTCCCTGCTGGCAGAAAAGCATATACCGTTCAGAATGTGCTGAAATCACTGTGTAGGTTTTGTCTGGCTATAACATGCTTCAAATAAAAGATAAAGGCAGATCATTGGTCTGTCAGATCAAGGTTACATGTCTTACCTCTGTTGAAATGAACAGTGCTTTAAAAAGAGTCCAGCTGTTTGAAAGTAACTAATTTATGAATTCTGCTTCCTTCATGAAACCCAGAGGAAGTGAAAGCCAAATGCTCCAAATATAACCCTGCTCTGGCAGTGCCACTGTTCCCAAAGCAATTAGCCAACTGAAAGAAAAATGTAATTACAGTGGCCTGTTATCATGGATTTATAAATAAAAGATCCCAAACTGTCCAAGAAAAATTAATTGGGGGAGTCAAAGTTAGCTGCGCTAGCGCTAGCATTCACGCTTTGTCCGTCAGGCTGATGTGGGGAATAACCGTCGCGAACACACGGATCACCCGTTATCTGCTAATTACTGATGTGATGTAGACCATGGGTGCGGTATACTAGAGTAATCTTTTGTACAATTTTACATCATGATTCCCTAATTGAGTCTAATTAGAATATAATGAATTTAGTTGTAACTTACCAATGGTAATATTTCTCTTCTTAAAGTGGGTTTAGACCATTATTTAGCACAAATCCATCACTAATTATTGTTCCCACTATGAGACCTCACTGATCTCAGATACTTTTAAATCCTCGGTCAGATTTTCATTTAAAAACCCAAGACATTTCATACATAAATAATTATATATATATATATTTATTTTTTTGTAGGGTCACTCCTCTTTCTGTCTCAAATCTCACAAAAACGTCATATTTCAAAATAAAAATTAAAAAAGGATAAACTGTATTTTTCCACATACTAAATTCTTATAACCAAATTGAAGAAGATATATATATATATATATATATATATATATATATATATATATATATATATATCATTACCATAATGCATGCATATGTTTTAGTTTTTATTTAGCATTGCAACAAATGATAACATGATTAAATACAAATAATTTGCATTTGCATACTATTATGTAATGGTATAATATAAATAATGTATATTTAATTTAAATTAAAAAGCTATATATATATTTTTTTTTTTAATGATAATTTTATATAAAATAATATGTATTTTTTCATTATTTATTTATTATTTATTTAATTTGTTTGTATATTGTAGCTATTCATATTGTGTATCTGTTTACTATGTATCTCTTGAAGAAGAATCTGCAAATATTGAGCATTGTTTCTCACTAGACTTTGATAAAAACAGTCAAACCAAAGATAAAAAAGATAAAAATCCAGTGTGCATTATGGGTAAAAGCCACCATTGTGGTGCAAACACACCAAACAGCTGCGTCTCATTGGCTCGTCGGCTCTCGTACCTCAGATGTGACAGGAGGCTTGTATTGAATTTGCAGTCATCATTAGTCAAGCGATTCCTCAGTCCAGATCTTTTCAGCAGCTCGGCACGCTTGGCTGAAAGATCACTGTTCAACGGCAGAGTAAATCAGCAAACCATGGCATAGAAACAAAGCTGTCAGACAGTTCCTCTGTGTTAAAAACACAAATCATACAAGCAGGGACAAAAAATCAACTTTTTATATCTACAGGTTATAAACATGTATTTTGCATTATGTTTTATTACAAAAAAATAATAGATATATTGACTTTACAGATTTACAAAATACATTTTTATGGCATGTATATAATAAATATTGCTTGATTTGATTTGTTTTTGATTGTTTCCATTGTCCTCATTTGTAAGTTACTTTGGATAAAAGCGTCTGCTAAATGTAATTGATTGATTGATTGATTGATTGATTGATTGTAGTAACTCAGCCCTTAGGGATTATGTATCTGTTTAATTGACTTTTCATGTTTTAACACCATTTCATGTTTTTTAATAGCGAATAAATGGCCAATAACTGCTTTAATTACTCAAAGTGAAGTTTTATTTACAATATAAAAGGTAGAGTTCCGGTCCTTGATTCTGATTGGTTGAGCCGCATTCAAAGCTGTTCTAAATCACTCTACAATGTAACATACACCTTTGTTTACTTCTGTGTGTTGCTCGGCAACCACTTTGTTGCAACCACAACTGTTTCTGAGGATCTACATTGTTTGGTGGAAAAATACTGTTTTTATTAATATCATTATGCTTTATTTGCTCTGTTTTATTCTGTGAAACCTTACTACGTATATGGAATAACTGTTTTATAAAAGCGGTGGTTTACAGTGAATTTATAACAGCTAAGGGGGTTTTATTCACTCCGCTTTGTGTCGAAATAAACCATTGCTTCTTGGGGCTTATTGCTTTCATATATGCTGCCTTGCTGAGTTTTGCTTTTGGACCCTGGATATGACTAATAAATGAATTTTTGGATAATCAGTTGCTATTACAGAGCAGTTTATCATACAGAGGCATGTGATGTTCCCACTGGATCTTCCACACTTCCTGTTCCTGTGGTGTGTGTCATGTGACTGTGTGTGTCTTCCAGCTGGACGCAGAAGCCAGTGATTTGCTGAAAGAGCTGCAGAATAAACTCAATACAGTGCTGGACGAGCTCAGCTGTGTCTTCGGCTCCAGGTGACGTATGAGCTGTTGAACCCGAGTAAATATGATTATAATGGAGTCAAGAGTGGACATGTGTCACACAAATTAAATGTTATCGTTACACATATTTGATTGGATGCTGTGGGTATTATTGATTCACAGCTTTGATTACATCAGGTGAAGAGAGTTAAAGAAAATAGAATAATATTCAAAGAAGAATCATTTATAATAAGACATAGACATGCGATTTAGATTAAATGTTATTTTATATTGAATGTATTTCATTGATTTTATTTATTATTTACATATGTGAATATGAATGGGAATATACTTCAGAGTTATTTTACTCATAAGAATTTCTAGGGGTGTCCTTAATTGTGGCCAATGTGTATAAGAGAAAAACATTTATTATAATTTATACTACATTTGATTTAGAATTTTATTTTATTTTATTTTATTATAATTTATCAAATAAAATGCAAATATTTTTATTGAGGATCTATATATTTTATTTGATAGTTGAAAAGAGATTAGCTTAAATAATAAAAAAATCACAGGTTTTTATTTTAGTTAATTAATTATTTAAATATTTTAATTAATTATAATTCATAAAATAAAGCAAAATAAAAAAAAATGATGGGGATCTTTATATTTTATTTTATTTACAATTAAAATAAAACATTTAATGGAGGTCTTATATACTTTGTACACCTGAAATAAGATTTACCTGCAACAGTTATAAAGTAAATAGGATTCATTTTCTGTAAATGTTTCTATTCATGTTGCTTTCTATGATTAAAAATACAGACATACAGATTAGCTTGAATTATAACAAATACAGTTGTATTTTATTTTGGTTTAGTTTCTAAAAGTATTTTTATGGGGGACATTTATATATTTCTTTTATAGATACATAGACAAACAGATAAGCTTGAATGATGCATGTTTTAACATGCTCTCATTTTCAACCGAATGCTAGTATGAATGTTGTTTTTAAGGATTCAAACTTAAGTTTAATATGTCTTATCTGCAGTTTTAAGTCGGTCATTGAGGACTGCGTCAAACAAATGAACCAGGAGCTGATGCAGATGAAAGGAAACGCAGGGAACAAGAGTAACGCAGCCATGGATGCAGAGACTGTCCTGAGACCCCTCATGGACCTGCTGGACAAGAAGTAAGAAATACCGAGGTACATCAGTTTAAACACCAGTTGCATTTCTTTCTTTCACTCCATCCCTCTTTTTTTCTCTCCAGCCTAATTCTGTTTGCCAAGATCTGTGAGAAGACTGTTCTCAAACGGGTCCTGAAGGAGCTGTGGAAGATCGTGCTCAACACCATCGAGCGACAGATTGTTCTTCCACCCCTCTCAGACCAGACAGTGAGTGTAACACGTCTGTCAGCCAAACACACACACACACACACACACACACTGCATCTGCTCCTGAAAATGTGAATGAAGAGACAGTCATAGCATTTCATCTGAGGATAGAAAGAGACGTGTTTCCGTTTGAAAACTGTTGTTTAGCGGTTAAGGGATCTACAAAGAATTATCATTATTACTTTACACAGAGCTTTACACAGGTTTAATATTTTGTTTATTTATTTATTTATTTTTTTGTGATGGGCTTAAATATTAATATATTACTAATATAATATTTAATGTATTACATAAAATATAATATTCATTAAATATGATATTAAATATAAGATTTAATGGATGGCCTGTATATTACACTTTATAGCTTGTATTTAATTAAAGGGTTGGTTCATTGAAAAATCATAATAATGCTATTAATAACTCACCCTCATGTCGTTCCAAACCCGTAAGACCTCCGTTCATCTTCTGAACACAGTTTAAGATATTTTAGATTTAGTCCGAGAGCTCTCAGTCCCTCCATTGAAGCTGTGTGTACGGTCTACTGTCCATGTCCAGAAAGGTAAGAAAAACATCATCAAAGTAGTCCATGTGACATCAGAGGGTCAGTTAGAATATTTTGAAGCATCAAAAATACATTTTGGTCCAAAAATAGCAAAAACTACGACTTTATTCAGGATTGTCTTCTCTTCTGTGTCTGTTGTGAGAGAGTTCAAAACAAAGCAGTTTGTCTTATCCGGTTCGCGAACAAATCATTCGATGTAACCGGATCTTTTTGAACCAGTTCACCAAATCGAACTGAATCGTTTTAAACGGTTCGCGTCTCCAATATGCATTAATCCACAAATGACTTAAGCTGTTAACTTTTTTAATGTGACTAACACTCCCTCTGAGTTAAAACAAACCAATATCCCGGAGTAATTCATTTACTCAAACAGTACACTGACTGAACTGCTGTGAAGAGAGAACTGAAGATGAACACCGAGCCGAGCCAGATAACGAACAATAGACTGACTCGTTCACGAGTCAAGAACCGGTTCTGTCAGACACATCCGATTCGAGAATCGAGAAGCTGATGATACTGCGCATGTGTGATTCAGCTTGAAGCAGACTGACACACAGAGCGCCTGAACCGAACTGGGCCCGGTTCCCCAATAACGCTCACTCTTAGTGCTCTAAGAAGACCTCGAAAGATATATCTTACCAAAGTTGTTTATGTTCCTAAGTGTGTTCCCCGAAGTGTCCCTTAGGAAGCTTCTTAGCACGCTGCCTCTTACATCTGACGTTACAAGAGCGCTGTCCAAAGTGAAGGGGCTGAATTAGTTGGCATCGATTGCTCATGAATCGATTTTCCACTTCACACGAAGGTGCAATACAGCGTTAAGAAAGACAACAAGTTTTATGCAAATTAAACAATCCTCAAATTATTCCAGTAACATTTATTTTAACATAGCTTAGGTTATCAGTAAAATATAGACTATTAATTAAATTATCAAACTGTCAGTAATATGTTCACACGGTATGTTGTGACCGTTAGGCGAACCGGGTATCCCTCGCTAATCTTCCACCCTCCTTATCCCATTGTGCCACTTCTTGACATGGGTTTAACGACTTCTAAAAATTATATAATACACTTTTATATTAATGGTAAGGTACTTTACAATCAGAATTGATTGGCAAGCAGCTGCAGTTACTTCTGTTTAATTAATAATTTTTTTTTAATATAGCCACGTCAGGCAAAACGTCAAAAGGGCTTAAGTTTTGCCAAATTAAAAAATTGACATGGACTAAACGGCTCCGAGTCCGGCTCCGTGTTTGATTCAATACATGGAAATGTTGGATCGCTGCCATAGTTGGTCGCTTACTGGACACCACCATGCTTACCCATTTATAGATCTTAACCATTTAGAGCCAAATTGTTTGCCAGATTTTAATTATCAAAAGTGATTGCCAATTCGCTTTAATTACATTACGAAAAAGCCTAGGCTAATAACCACCATATAAGTTCTGATACCACATAAAGTCAACTTCATAAATAGGCCTGTATCCATTGCGAACATAATTTATTATGAGTCTTAAAATGTCCAAAAATCATTGTTGAGCCACAACATTGTCAACATACCATAGTTTGACTTGTACTGCGCTGATTTCTAAAGACTGCTGTTCAGTAGCGTCTTGAGCTCAAACAACACTAAGAGAGAGCTTACGAATGGTCCAGACCAACCTTACGAAAGTGTGACATACAGAAGATATACTTAGCGTACGAACCTGTCGGGAATCGTGCCATAAGGTTAAGAGAGAGGTTAAGGAATAGGTTAAGAACTACTTAGCGATAAGAACGTTTTGGGGAACTGGGCCCTGATTCTTTTGGTGATTGATTCTGAACTGATTCTGTGCTAATGTTATGAGCACGGGTAAACCAAAGGCTTGAATCAAGGGCAATCATCGCCAATGACGCCTGTGACGAGTGGGGCGGGGCCGAGTGCCGTGGGAACGAGGCGAGGCCGGTGGAGTGATTGGAGATGAGCGACACCTGCTCGATCCACTGGTCTCGAGTCCCACGGAGGAGATGGAAGGATATAAAACTGGAGCGACAACAGTGAAGGACGAGAGAGGACCAGGCCTGGGCTTTTAGTTGTGTTTGGTTTTTATTTGTGCGCGTCAGTCGACCGTGAGGGGCTGACGTGCTGTTTTGTCTTTATTTTGTCACTAAAATGTCATTTGATTGTCCGCCAGTTCCCGCCTCCTTCTTCCCAATGATTATGAAGTTTGTACATTGCTACAATGCCATTACGTCGAGTGCAAAAGAACCAGTGAACCGTTTTCTTCAACCGGTTTATTGAATCGAACTGTCCGAAAGAACGACTGGTGATCCGAAAACCGATGAGTCAATCTTTTGTTCATTATCTGGCTCGGTGTTCATCTTCAGTTCTCTCTTCACAGCAGTTCAGTCAGTGTACTGTTTGAGTAAATGAATTACTCCGGGATATTGGTTTGTTTGAACTCAGAGGGAGTGTTAGTCACATTAAAAAAGTTAACAGCTTAAGTCATTTGTAGATTAATGCTTATTGGAAACGCAAACTGTTTAAAACTATTCAGTTCGATTTGGTGAACTGGTTCAAAAAGATCCAGTTACATCGAATGATTCGTTCACAAACCGGATATCCAGACTGCTTTGTTTTGAACTCTCTCTCACAACAGACACGAAAGAGAAGACAATGCTGAATAAAGTAATAGTTTTTGCTATTTTTGGACCAAAATGTATTTTCGATGCTTCAAAATATTCTAACTGACCCTCTGATGTCACATGGACTACTTTGATGATGTTTTTCTTACCTTTCTGGACATGGACAGTAGACCGTACACACAGCTTCAATGGAGGAACTGAGAGCTCTTTAGGGGGAATTTAAAATTACATTTAAGATAATATAAAGTAATGGAGAGCTTAATATATTTTATTTCATAACTTATATGTTTTACTGATAGCAAAATTAAAATAAAATATTTTTAATGGAGGACCTGAATATTTAATGTGGGGCTTATATATTTTATTTCATTGCTAAAATAAAATATATAAAATAAAATTTTGAATAGATTATATATTGAATAAAAATAAAATTAAAATACAATATTTAATGGAGTACCTGTATAATTTCCTTTATATGCAATTTTTTTTAAAATATTTAATATAGGGATTATTATATTTAATTTGTAGATACTTTGTAACGTAAAATATTTCATGGAGGCCTTATATATTTTCGTGCTAAAATTAATTTAAATATTTAATGTAGTGCTTACAATTTTATATTTTATTTTATAG
Source organism: Carassius carassius (assembly GCF_963082965.1). Lineage (NCBI taxonomy): Eukaryota > Metazoa > Chordata > Actinopteri > Cypriniformes > Cyprinidae > Carassius > Carassius carassius. Next base: position 33,176,050 of record NC_081767.1, read on the forward strand.
CTATGAAATTAAATTGAATATTGGCACCATGGCCCTCTTTGATTTTGGAAATAATATTCCAGTAAGTGACATGAACCAAAATAATGTTCCTTCATGAGCTTCCTGTCCATCTTCTTAATGAGCTGAATCAGCATTCATAAACTTGACTGTCAAATACTCTAAACAAACTCTATTTCACTCGCTGTCTCCTGAGAAACTTAATTTCCAGAGGAGTGAATTACATTGCAACTCTTTGTTCTGTGCTTTTGTTTAACAGCAAGGGGCTCAGATGATTTTCAGTGCTGCCAAGGACCTTGGTCAGCTCTCCAAACTCAAGGTGAAGACTCACTTCTCTAATCTACACTAATGAAAAGGTTTTCACTTTTTTTTCAAGATATACTTCAGCCATAAAATAAAAGTGTTGTTATAGCTCCCCCCCAAAAAAGTAGTTCAAAAGCTTCCCAGCTAATATGGAACATTCTCAGAAAGTTAGTTCAAAGTTATCTTTTTTCTGAAACATTTTAATTGGATGTTCATCTACCGTTTATTTTTTAAATGTTGCTATTTTCACTATGTTCAAAAGAGACTCAAAACTGCGATATCATATACAGTCTATGGATTTTGTTTTGTGATTGAATACACGTTGCTTTCAGTTCCACTCCAGGCCTCTGGAGGGCGATGTGATGCATGCAGAAACTCAAACTTTTATGAGCAATTTCATGCAACTTAAACATACACATTTTTCTTGAGTATGCATCAGGTTTAAGTGATGATTTGAAACATATTTGCCACCTCCGAACCATATTTTTTTCAGTTGAAGTGCATGAAATAGAGTCAGATTAGATTTGACTTTGATTTTATTGACCTGCGTCATGTATGCACGCATGTGTGAGGTTTGTATGGTATGTGATGTTCGGAGAACATTCAAACGTAACGTTCTCGTAATGTTTACATGATAAAATTATAACCTTCGCATAACCTTCATACAGTAAGATGAAAAGATTCAGAAATAACATTTTCCCAAGTCACTTTGGATAAAAGCATCTGCCAAATGAATGAATCTAAATGTAAATAACTTTATGGGAAGGTTAGCAGAACGTTTTAGAATTTTTTTTATTAGTTGAGTTTTTGGTCATTATACAAAACGAGCTGTTGCAAAAAATCTTTTTTTGCATGAACTGTTCCTTTAAGTGAATGGCATTGAGAGGTAACTGGTTTAATAATCAAGCCTCTGGATGCAAAGGTGTGCCTCAGATTGTAGATGTTTTTTTCTGTTTCTAAACCCAGTCAACTGCATTGCCATCTATGGCTTAAACAATTATATGCAACTGCCTTAAACTCATGTTAATAATAAGTATAATTGCATGTTTTAAATAGAAGGCATTTATTTATTTTTAAAGAAGTCTATCATGTTTACGAAGGCTGCATTTATTTGATCAAAAATACACTATAGAAATAGTGAAATATTAATACAAATTAAATTAACTGTTTTCTATGTGAATATATTGTAAAATGTAATTTATTCCTGTGATGCACAGCTGTATTTTCATCATCATTCCTCCAGTCTTCAGTGTCACATGATCTTCAGAAATCAGTCTAATATGCTGATTTACTGCTCAAGAAAAGTTTCTGATTATTATCAAAAGATAATTTATAATTTATGTTAGTTACTTTATAAATGTCTTTAATGTCACTTTTGATCAATTTAATGCATCGCTGAATAAAAGTGTGTGTGTGTGTGTGTGTGTGTGTGTGTGTGTGTGTGTGTGTGTGTGTGTGTGTGTTCTCTTGTTTTTGTGTCATATCAGGACACAACTCTGTATAATGTCATGGGTATGACACAGGTATTACAAGGAGAGGGTGACTTATGAGGACATAACCCATGTCCCCATTTTTCAAAATGCTTATAAATCATACAGAATGAGTTTTTTTGAGAAAGTAAAAATGCACAAAGTTTCCTGTGAGGGTTAGGTGTAGGGTTGGTATAGGGCCATAGAATATACAGTTTGTACAGTATAAAAACCATTACGCCTATGGGATGAACCCACTTTTCACAAAAAAAAGTGTGTGTGTGTGTGTGTTCTCAAGTAAATGCATCTTGATTTTGGAATGTTTAAACATTTGTACTAAAGAACGAGACAAAAATTTAAAAATATTTAATATAATAAAGTTTTCACTATTCCTAATTACTGTACCTTATGGGGCTGCTAATGTGTTTTTTTTATTATTATATTTATATTATTATTGAATTTTACATCCAGTGAGGTTTTATGACATTGCAGTAACATTTAGCACACAATGAGTTATAAAAGATGCGTGGAGTGCTGTTTCACCTCTAGAGTCTGTGTGCATCGAGTCTGAATGTGTGTGTACTGACCTGAACAGAGGTTTTTCAGGGGACGTACAGACCGTTTTAACACCTGATCAATACACTCGCTCGAAGTGCTCAAGGTGTGAAGGCATCTCTAAAAAAGGTGACCTTAAGCTGGGAGAAGTCAATGGACAGAATCAGCTCTTCCTACTCAACACACACGCTTGAAGTTACACTGATTTGATGTGGATTAATGCTCACTCACACTCTGCTGTTATCACTCTCAGGCTTATTTGTATTAAACTTTGCACCGCCATTGACCTGTAAGATTAAATGAAATTGAAGTTTCACTGCCTGACTCCTCGTCTTGAATCATGGTGAGGCCACAGAGTCTTCTGAGAACTGTCACCTTTTATTCTAATGAGCGGTAAGAAGCTCCAAGAAAAACTTAGTTGACCTCTAAATGTCCTATACAGTACATTCAATACTCATTAAAACACTAGTCATCCTTATAAATCCTCATTTTGCGTTTGTTTTTTACCTGAATCTTCCATGGGCAGTCATGGGCAGGGTTCTAGTGTTTGAAATTAACTGGAGAAGCTGGAGAGAACTTTAAAAAACAGTTGGTATTAAGACATTTTAGGGGGAAAAAATGAAAGAAGCAAACATGTCAAGCAAATTTTATGCATTGTATTTTATCTATGAATTGAAATATGTAAGCCCTTCATAAAAGAAAACATTTTATGTTTATAACTAAAGCAAAATAAAATAAAATTATAAATTATAATTATATACTAACTAGAGGGCTTATATATATATATTTACAGCTAAAATAAAATAAAAACCAGCAAATATGTCATTTTATGCATTGTGTTTTATTAAAATTGTTTAACATGAGGTAGTTAACATTGCTTGGAAATGGATACGGGAAAATAAGTGCCAAAAAATGCCTTCCATCAGTGGCGGTTCTAGGATTTTTCTGTAACAGGGGCCAATAAGGGGCCACATGTTACATTCAGGGGCCAAGTACAGGGTACATTCAAGCACACAAAATAATTTATTCAGTACGGAAAAAATACATTTCGGCAGTCATTCCTTTTTTCAAACACTCTAATAAAAAAATATGAGCCAGTGAAGTTATTAATGATTTTTTTATTTATTTATACTGTGCATAAAGGACACAATGCATCACGTTTTACACATTTCAATGACTAATTTGTGCTGTGTCCAAGCAAACACACCACTTCTGTAATGTTCTGATTTGCAATGATCTCTAAAGCCACCATTTCTGCACAGTGCTTTTTTCCAATTACAGAACCCTGATTCTGACATGAATATAGACATTGGGGCATTTGGGAGTGAAAAGTGGCGACAAGGGTAGCAAAAAACAGAATACTCTAGCCACGTAAAGAATGTACCGCCTTCTTGTTACCATGGCGACGCATTGTACTTGTCTTGTGACTTAACACAGCCGAAATAGATCTGTATGACACATGGATCGCTTTTATTTCGTTTTTCCTGTTTTATTCAAAATATTTGCTAACATACTCACTATATTATGAAATATCTGATATTCCCATTCTGAAATATGTGCAAGTAAATATATTTGGTAGCTTAAACACTTCTATATCGACTGTGTTAGTTGATACCGGGTGATGGGCGCCGCCATGTTGGTTCGCGCTGAATCTGAGCTGTGGGATTTACAACACGCACATTCATCCTGTCCTCCCGAAACACATTGAAGTACTTTAGGTATCCGGTAAACTCGGAGAAGGGCAGAGTAAACTTTAGTAACCTACACAATCTGTATATGATATCAATAAAACATGAAGTCAGATTATATTTGTAGGGATCATTATTGCCGTTTCCATATTCATCTGCGTTTATTTGACAAACTATAAATGTATGGTTTTGCTAGTACTTATGTGTATTCAAATGTCTTAAACCTAAAATAAGCCTTATATGTTTGAAAACACTGAATAATTGTGATAATATGACCAGCGCTCAGCGCAGCCAGTCAAAGCGCGAAAGCGGATTTAAATTCAGCAGTTGATGACGTGACGCACTGAAAGTTCTAATCACACCTGTGTGATCGTACATATCAAAGGGTTAACAAGTTTATTGGTTTACTTCGACAGTGCTTCCAGTGCTGCTTCCACAATTTAGTTTACAATCCTAAAATAAGTGAGAGCAGCAGGTAAATATCCTCTCATATTTTAATGACAACCAACAAGAGGATTTGTGACTCACCAAGAATTGTCTTCAAATTGGATAGATAGATTCTTTCTCCCGCCTACTGGCATAACGTCACAGAATGTTCTGGTATCGCTCAAGCCAAAGCCATTCACAGTCAAAATTTCAAGGAAATATAATATAAAGCCAAGAGCTCTGCTTCAAAAAAAAAAAAAAAAAGAGCTCTGCTTCTTCTCCCAAGTTGCATTGACACTTTACTGCCGCGAATGCTGCTAATTGTTTGGGGTGGAATTGCATCTGTGATCGTTGTGAAGAATTCTCCCGTTGCTCTTCTCGTCGACTATTGAGCGAAACGGGGGCCAATCAGATTTCAGCAGGGGCCAGGGCCCGCCTCTAGAACCGCCCCTGACTTCCATAATATGGCCTTCATAAAAAAAATTTTTTATTATTATTATTGAAATTAATATATTTTCTGAGCATCTATATACCGTATCTTATTTATGTATACAAAAAATAATGAGGGCATATATAGTATATAGCTCAAATAAATTAACAACAGGAAACATTTTGAGCAAATCGTCGAGTCATTTTATGCATGGTATTTCATCTAAATTGTTTAACATGAGGTAGTTTACCCAGCTCGACCAGCGTGGAAATGCATGGAGAAAAAGAGCTCATTTGAATGTAAATCACTCTGTCTCTGTCTCTCTGTGTGTGTCTCAGGAGCATGTGACCCGGGAGGAAGCTCGCAGTCTGAGTCCTCGACAATGTGCCGCCTTGGATTTAGTGCTTCCCACCATCAAGGTATCGGCTTCTCACTCTTCTTCTGCTCTGATTCTCCAATTTCAGGGGCCAGTTGTATAAACTGCTGCTTAGATTGATGTTACAAGTCAAACAGCTGGTTTTAAATTCTGCTGCATATAAATGTAGCTTAGTTTACTTGGAGAATGAAAATTAAGATTGATCATTATTAGACTAACTGCTAGTATATGCAACGATTTTTATAGTTATGCACACATACTGTACACATGCTTACTGCTACTTACTCCACACATAAAAAGAGACTCAAAACTGCGATATCATATCCACATTGTTCAGTGATTGTGTATGAGATGCTTTCAGTTCCTCTCCAGACCTCTGGAGGGTGATGTGATGCATGCAGAAACTCGAGTGTTTATGAGCAATTTCATGCAACTTAAACATACAAATTTTTCTTGAGTATGCATCAGGTATAAGTGATGATTTGAAGCATATTTGCCACCTCCGAACCATATTTTTTTTTTAGTTGAAGTGCATGGAATAGAATCAGATTAGATCTGACTTTGATTTTGTATGAGCTGCACATACATGCAACATCAGAAATATTATTGATTGCGTCGTCTCCGTGGAAACGCAGGCCCCTCCCTGTTGGGATCAGTCATGGACTGGGAATTTTTACTCATTGGTATTCTGAGGACTGAAGCTAATTAGGGAAGTTCATAAAAGCCTTGAGTAAAATGTTGGAGATGAAAACGGCTGCATGCAGAGATGCACACAGGATTCTGTGCTCGACAGCAAAGATATCTGCTGAGATTAATGAGAATAATAATTTATGTGTGAGTGGGAAGAAAAGAGACAAACAGAAGAGGAGAACAATCAGCATCTGATGTCTTTAATTCGAGGTCTTTTTAAACATGAATGAATCAGTGAATCAATGCGCATCAAACGAAACATTTTAATTTAATATTTTCCATTAAAATATATTTTCTTTTTTCATGCTGAACAATAGAATAGATATTCAGATAAATATTTAGAAAGTAAATTAATAATATTGTAAGTCTTATTTGCAGAGAATATTATATATCTAGAATTACATTTATTTTTTTCTTAAACCACATATTTGTAACTTATTTTTACATATTATTTTTACTTATTTACACATAATTTTTTTAACTTATTTTTACATATTATTTTTACTTATTTACACATATTATTTTTAACTTATTTTTACATATTATTTTTACTTATTTACACATATTATTTTTTTTTACCATTTTTAAAAAAAAAATTATATTTATATTTATTTATTATATTTTTTATTTTTTTTTATTTTTTTAGGTCAATGTGAGGGCAAAACTATATGATGTTCAGATATGCAAAACCACAGAAATGCTAAACAATAGTAATAGACATTCAATAGGTAGACATTTAGATGGATGAATATTTAGAAAGATAAACAATAAATTATATTTTATGACTAATGTGCCAAGAATGTGATGTACATTAAATTCAATTTGTGTGTTTTAAGCATAAATCTCATGCATAAGGCAGGACAAAAAAAACTATTAAATAAATAATTAAATTATTATCTGAATGCAAGTTTATTATCTCATGCAGCTTTGCAAATAAATGAATTTATGTAGTTTTCGGAATATTTAGATTATTTAAAATCAGCTATGTATTTTGTGTGTTATTGTAATTTAAATTTTTGACTTGATACTGTACGGCTTTATTAATATGTTGTCCATCTGAAGTAAATGCTTTTCCACATGGAAGACATATCTGCAAATGACACAGATGGAACATCAAATAGAAAGAAAGAAAATAAATTAAAATGAATAAATAAAGCAGGGACTTTGCCTCCTCCTCACCACTGCTCTCAAACACACAATAGAAAAAGCTCCATATGAATAATACAGCTGAAATAACAGGTCCCCAGAAGATCAAACGAGCATGCATTTGAAATCAAGCGTAATTCAAGTAATTTCGTAACACTAAGACTGATATGATCAGTACAGGAAAGCACATGAAACATACTAACCTGATCCTTAATATGTGCACTGAACAATCTGCAGGCCTGAGGAGTTTCACCAAATCTTGTTTATTCTTTATTATTACCAAAATGATGCTGGTCTTGACCAATCAATACAGCTGACAAACCACATCAGCCATTCATCATCAGCTCAATTAGAGTCCAGCTCACAGCCAGAGGCCTTCATCAACAGACAATGAAAGGCTGTTTACTGGATTTCATCACACAGTCGCTGAACGGACTGAGAAAGATTCAACAAACAGGGAAAAAGAAAGAGAACTATACAAAATGTGGCCAAAAACTTTTTTCTCTTCTTTGTTAAAATATGTTTATATTTATATAAATATTTCTACAAATATATTTTGATCTACAGTATATATATAATTTTTTGTTACACATTTAAAAATATATTTTGCCCTCCATATATTTCAGTCCAAGAAAATTCTGCATTGCATTATTAGTTCAGTCAGGCTACTGTACGTCAGTCAAGCTGGCATCGGTCAACAGTCAGCTGTTCCTGATGTGTACCGATCCAGTCTTGACACCTATCACAAGTGGTCTATTTAATTTCCCATTCTTCAGCATCTCTTCCATCACATCGCTGCTTGCAAATCAAACTGTTGCAGCGTGTTTCAGAACATCTGAAATCCACATTTAAGATAAGTAAACGCTCTTTTAATCCATATCACTTTGTATATTGCCTGGTCTGCTAATTGTAAAATAAAATGATGTTAGCAGTTTTGCATCATTTGCAGTAGCAAAATATTAAGCATATTTGCAGCAGCATTTACACATCTGTGTTTATACACCTGGAGCAACACGCAGTCAAGAGCATGTAATCGCTAGGAGGACACGCCGATAGTTAAGGCCATGAGAACAGGTTTAAATGAAACAAGCATTTTCGTATAGGCTTTTCAACTGGGGTTCGCTGTTTTTAGCAGCGTAATCTCAATGTCACGGTGGTTTATTTCTAAGGCTGATGTTTTCATTAGCTTTGTAAATGTGCGGTTGATTTCTATACAAATAAGAACATAATATCAATGACAGTTGTTCAAAGTATTTCCGCAGGGTGTATGCTTCTCCTGTTGGACTACCACCCACAGTTATGCTATTATTAATGTATATTAATATATTAATGAATATAACATGCTCCTTGTGCCGCCGCTAGGGGTCATATGCTTCCCCATTTACAATCACATATTTTCTATAAGCATTTTAAGCAACATGCTTGTTGCATATCCTCGATTGCCAAACTTGGGGTGATACTTGCACCTAAATGCTATTTAATAGCATGTTAGACGCTTAAATTTGGATAATATACAAACTGCCATCGCATTAGACTGCTGCTGCTAGGGGTGTGTGCTTCCCCCTGTACATTAAAATATTTGCATATGCAGCTTAAGCAACATGTTTGTTGCATGCTCTCTTACTAAGTTGGGGCGATGCTTCCCCCATAAATATAGTATTAAGCCAACATTTCCCTTCACTGTCTATTCAAATTGCATCAGTTGTTTTGGGGGTTTTGGCATATGGTTGTTCTGGGGGTTTGTCTTGCTGCTGTCCCCACTCTGTCCAAGCATGGCTGCACGGACAGGCATGTGGAGTGTTGCCCAGAACATAAACATACCGCCAACACTAACTGTATGCAATAAAACTGTAATAAATATACTTGACTAAAGTGGACTTATTGAAATACCTTCATGTCACATTTGTTGTCTCTAGGGTATAACACATTTAAATACAAATGAATACTGAATAAATCCTGAATGTAGACTATAGATTGGAAATTTGTTTTCTTGCTCCTGAAACACATTTTGGTATGTGAAGGTTGAAATTAAGTTTACATGCAATTTTAAAAATACATTTCATTGACCTTCACTGTTTCCAATATAAAATGTGACCCTGGAGCACAAACCCAGTCTTAACTTGCTGGGGTATATTTTTTTGAATAAAATCAAAACTTAATTTCTGATCAGTAATATGCATTACTAAGAACTTCATTTGGACAACTTTAAAGGCGGTTTTCTCAGTATTTTGATTTATTCATTTTTTTGCACCCTCAGATTCCAGATTTTCTAATAGTTGTATCTCGGCCAAATATTGTGCTATCCTATTAAACCATACATCACTGGAAAGCTTATTTATTCATTTTTCTGATAATGTATAAATCTCAATTTTGAGAAATTTACCCTTATGACTGGTTTTGTTCTCCCGGGTTACATATTTAACTTAAAATAAAATATATATTGGGCAGGGAAAAAAAATCTTTATTTCTATTTTATTTTTGTTTTGTTTATTAAGGTCAAAGTGAGAGAGAAACTCCATGAAAGCATTGAAAATGACACCTGGCCTTTCCTCAGAGCCAGAGCAATTGATTCCTTGGTGGAAATCTCATCTGCCTCAATCACAGCATGCATGAAAACACCAGCGCGCTGTCCTCTCCACTCCCCTCTAATCAGTCTTTACTCTAATAGAATAACAAACCAGATCTGATCAAACGCCAGTCATCTCCTCACACTGGTGTCCAGCGGTGGCAGATGATCTCTGCAGCTCTTTGCTTCTGTTTAACCCTGATCTGATTGTGTTCAGCTGACACATGTGTTATCAGTCTCACATCTCACCGTTAACTGTGAAATAACTCCGTTAACTGTGTGAAGCTATGAATATAACTGTTCTGCCTCCTGCAGCATCTGTGCGGAATGTTTCATTTATGATGTTCAAATCATGTTCTAATGAATAGATGATGTTTTTGTGTTTATGTTGCATTGCAGGGTTTAAACACTAAGGCAATGCAGTAGTGTGAGACTTTCTGAAAGCCAATGTTAGTCACAATGTGCAGTTAATGCACCATAATTCACAATATAACTCAGTCTTGTGTCTTAGCGCTTTTATAAAATGATTACTAAGATCATTCCTGTCCTACAAAACCTGAACTCTAGAACTTTTGCATGTGTTGCAATTGATTTTACTAAAATGTGTATTTTACAGTACTTTTATAAATTTGATTATTACATTTGTTACATATAATGTGTGAGTATCTTTGTTTATCTAGTATTTTTCGGTGAGATAGTTGGTGACTTTGGAAGGATTATTGGAAATAAAATCTAAAATGTAATCTAAAATATAATATAGTAATAATATAATAATACAATACGAATGTTCTGCATTTTACAAGACGGTACTATTTCAGTCATTCTTCTTCATTATTTCATGTTTAATTCAATGTGTTATTTTTAGGTTCAGTAATTTATTTGTGAAAATTGTGGAAATTGAAATAAATGTTGTTTTTCAGTACAGGATAAGCTGGTGGAATATTTTTATTTAATTTTTTTTAATCATCATTTCCAACAACAACAAAAAAAAGAATATGAATAAATGAATAAATAATAAAAATGGTAACACTTTACAGTAAGGTTCCATTAGTTAATGTATTAACTAACATGAACAGTACATAACAGTATTTATTAATATTTGTTAATGTTAGTTAATAAAAATGCAGTTCATGTTAATTCACAGTGCATTAACTAATGTTAACAAGCACAACTTTTGATTTTAATAATGCATTAGTAAATGTTGAAATTAACATTAGCTTAGATTAATAAATGCTGTGGAAGTATTGTTCATGCTTAGTTCATGTAAACTAATGTAGTTAACTAATGAACCTTATTGTAAATTGTTACCATATAAATAAATGCTTTTTTCAACATTTAAAGAACAATGAAGACATTTTTATTAGATTCTCAAGTTTTTACAAATCAACATCCAGTCAGACCGATGCACTCAAATGAGTTTAAATTCAGCCCAGTGCTCACTTAATACATAATATTGTGATAAAAGAAAATGAAATGATATCTGTCTTTAAAAACTGACTTTAATATTTCATCCAGTATATTAATACATGAAAAAGTGCTTAGTAGAAGTAACCCTGCTGCCAATATCCCATGATTACTATTAATCAACGCCTTCTGTGATTCTCAACGCTTTACCTTTATACGATTAATTTGTTCTGTCTCAGTGAATGTCTGATTTTTCTGGTTAACCCTGGTTGATGTATTATCTGAGTGATCTGTAGCCATGTTTGACTCTCAGTAACCAGCGCGTTTGTTTCTCCGTTCAGCAATATTTCCATGCGGGTGGAAACGGTCTGAAGAAAACCTTCCTGGAGAAGAGCCCCGATCTCAAGTCCTTGAAATACGCCCTCAGCCTTTACACTCAACCCACAGATGCCTTGATCAAGAAATATATATGCACCCAAACCTCTCAAGGTAAGAGCATGTTTGTGCTCCTGGAGGAGTGATCGTACATCTCCCTGTCACTAGAGAGAGAGAGGGAGAGAGACGCTTTCTGTGCAGTGAGACAGTTTTGCTCACTGGGTTTGTTAGTATGCAGTTTTAAAGTAGTACTTGCAGTATTCTAGTTTTCTGTATGCTTGAATGATCAGCTACATTTATCAAAACCTATAGTGGCTCTGTTCCAAAACATACTTTAGTGTGCTGCCTACGCCTACTTAGACAATACATTAGCAACATTCTGATTTCTTCTTTTGGACAAATTCTAAGGCAGCAATCAATCAGAAGTCCATCCCAGAATGCATTGTGACAAACAGTGCACAAGAAACGTGAGAGTAATGTAGATTAAAATCATACATATTCTTTCAATGCCAGAAATTACCAGAAAGGCAAAAACTTTAAACATGTTTTATTGGACTGTCCTGCTTTAAATACAAGTAGACAACATTTTTTATTTAATAAGCTCACTTAAAGGGACAGTTCACCCAAGAATGAAATAATTTTACTCACCGTCGTGTTGTTCCACACCTGCATGAGTTTCTTTCTTCTGTTGAACGCAGAAGAAGATACTTTGAGGAATGTGAGTAACGATACACTTTCAGGTCCCCGTTGACTTCAGTAGTATTTTTATTTATTTATTTATTTCAGTGGGGACCAACAACTGTTTGTTTACCAGCATTCTTCAAAATAACTTCTAAAGCTGAATATGTTTTTTTGTTTGTTTTAGTTGGTTTGGTTTTTATTTCATTGTATTCATGCAACACTTTTATATTTTGTAAATCATTTATTGTCATGAAAATAGCTTCAGTTGCTGGCATGACATAAAAACTATATGACTACTACCACAAGGCACCTCAAGATCATTACAAATGCACTATTTTACAGATTATTTTTGTGCTGTGTATTTTTATGCTAATTATAGATTTGCTTACCTGCAAAAATACAATAAAAAAAGGTACAAAATTGTCACTGGGACTGTACAATTGTAAAAGGTAGAAATATTTTTAAAGGACTATCATTTAACATTTAGGTTTAAATAAGGTACAAAGATGTACCTTTTTGCTTTTGTACCTTAGAGTACCGAGCCAGTAACTGAAAATCAGTCACTTATTATGTTGCATATCAGTTAGTATGTCGTTGATTATTATTATTATTTATATATAGTATTTATTAATATTTCAAATGAGCTTTTATGGTCATATTTTTGGGTTTTAATTTTAGTATTTTTTTTATTTAGTCGTTCAGATTATTTTTGAGTTTTTAGCTTTATTTTCTATTATAATTTATAATTGTATTATTTCAGTTTAAGTATTTTTAGTAATTCATCTTTTTTGGTTTCAGCTGGTTGCTAAGGAAAAAAATTTGTTTAAGTTTGTTATATTATATTTTATATAATATGTTATTTCAGTTTAATACAAGAAATGATTAAATACATTTTAGTTAACAACAACACTGTTTGGAAGGCAGTAGTTTATGTAGACCGTAAACAGTAATGCAGCTCACAAGGTTTTTTGAATAGAGCCACGATATCCCACAATGCAATTGACTTTCCATTGTGACCA